>NC_045447.1:79639016-79915268 GCF_002776525.5 Piliocolobus tephrosceles | reverse complement strand
AAAACCTAGGCCATAAGCATTGTAGTTAGTAAGTGGCAAAGCTGGGATAGATGGGTACTTGTGTTATCACAAAGAAGTGCTTGAACTATTGACTCAAATATAACTATTTTCATTTATACAAAATTATCTGTATCATAATTATGATTATGATGTTGACTTTTAATTTAAACCCAGGTCTGAGCAATGAACCACCATGCTACACTATTAGTTTCAGAACTAACATGTCCTCAGCTATTCTCCTCAATTCTACATTATTTCTCCTCTGTTATCCCATTTTACATGCAAATATCAATTTCTGGTAGGTGCTGCTTTTTAGTCTATTCATTCATTTACTCAATATGCTTAAAATGAAATAATCTTAAAAACATATATAATGGATAAACAAATATGTTAATACATTTTAAAACTTAACTATAACTATATGCTTAGTATAATTTCATTGCTGTAGAAGATTACATATACTGTAGTCACACACCCACAAATACATGCAGAAAAAAGGCCAAAAATGCACATATCAACTTCACAGGATTTATCTATAGGAAGTAGGATGATGAACATTTCTAATTTTTACCTTTTTGTTTACCTATATTTTCAAACTTTGCTACAACAAAGAAGCTTTTGAAATTATAAAAATAATTTTTTAAAAGATTTGATGAGTTAGGTGAATAAGGATAGAATTTTGGGGGTAGCAAAAAATATTTTGTTAGGTAAGTTCCCTAAATTTGAGTCACTTACACACTAACAGGAGTACCATGTCCACAGATAACTAGAAACTAGACCAGTGGTTCTTTGTTTTCTAATTTTCTACTGAGACTAAATCATACCCTTTTCTAAATTTTCAAGAAAAATTAAATTTAGGGACAACATTTAAAGCTTTGTCCTTGTACATTTTCTTTAAATCTTAGATATCTGCCTCTACTTGTTTCCAGCAAGACTACAAAAAGGCAAAATGAATAACTGAATTAGAAGCAAATAAGTATTTTGGAAAAACTTGGACATCTAAGTAGATTACTTAATTTGTGGGACTGGTAGTCATACAATCATATAATTTTCTTTTTGGATGTCTGAATTAAAAATAAGTAGTTCATGACTTCCAAATACAGTGACAGCAAAACAAGGTCGAACTAGATTGAGTTCGAGGGTAGGCCCTGCACCTGATTTTTTTCTTTATAACTCCCATCAATTGGCATGCTGTGGAAGCACATCATGTTGTTAATGGATTTAATGAATGAATACAATGAAGAAAGTGTTATAATGTCTTAAGAAGAATAAGTAAAACAACTAACATGAGAATTGAGAGGAGAGATGCCAGGCTGAGTTGTGGGGACAGAGACTAGCTAGTTATTCACCAAACAATGTCTTCTTTCTCACCTGGAAATGCAGTTAGACAACATTCCCAGCATGCCTTGCATTTAGGTGTGGAAATGTGATCTGTTTACATCCATAGGAATGTGGGCAGGTGGCAGAAAACCACTTCTCAATCTGGCCCATAAAACCTACCAGCTGAAGAAAGAGGACCATGAGCACCTGGTGGAAGGTGGAGCCATGGAATGGAAGAAGCTGGAGTCCAAGAAACTCTGCCAGAACAAAAACTGCCCAACTGGGAACATCTATACTGGACTTCAGACACAAGAAAATAGGCATGTTACACCTCTGGAATTTTGGAACTGTTTGTTACATCAGTTGGCTACCCTGACTAATACATTTGGTTTAACCTGAAACCACAAATGCTCAGAACCAACCCTGGAACTGGAAGCTTTTTCCGTTAAGCAGATTCATAAAATCTCTAGCTGATGCTGCCATCAATCTGTTTTGCCTCTGGAGACAACAGTACCACTGTTATTAGGATAAAGGCAGGTGTGTGAATAAGGCACTTAAGGTCACAGCTGAACTAAGATATGTGGAATAAGAAAATTCCCTTGAACCAAAAGTACTTAAAGAGGCCTGTCTTTATTTTCATGTACCTTTAAATACTACAAAGGGTTTGCTTGTTTTCATTATTGACAGAAGATAAGCATCAGCAAGAAACATTGCCAGAAATACAGCAAGAACAAAAATGCGTGGCTGGGCACGGTGGCTCAAGCCTGTAATCCCAGCACTTTGGGAGGCCGAGACGGGCAGATCACGAGGTCAGGAGATCGAGACCATCCTGGCTAACATGGTGAAACCCCGTCTCTACTAAAAAATACAAAAAACTAGCCAGGCGAGGTGGCGGGCGCCTGTAGTCCCAGCTACTCAGGAGGCTGAGGCAGGAGAATGGCATAAACCCAGGAGGCAGAGCTTGCAGTGAGCTGAGATCCTGCCACAGCACTCCAGCCTGGGCGACAGAGTGAGACTCTGTCTCAAAAAAAAAAGGGGGGGAACAAAAATGCATCTGTGAAAAAATATGGAGAGGGGTTGCCCAACAGACCCAAGGTATCATTCCAGCCCATCTATGCCATCCCATTTCCAATTAACATTTACTGAGTCCACCCATGTGAGTCAATGTGCTTGTTATTGGAGATATAAAGATGAAAGAGGCAGCCCCTGCACTCAGGAAACACCACGTGCAGGAGACGAGCATGTGCACAACCAACTCTATAGTGTGAAAATATTTCCAGGCTATTCAAATAGGCATAGCGGGACACTGAAGAACAAGTGCTTAGCTCTACCTGGGATGATTTCACAGAGGCAAGTGGTTCTTAAGAGTCCCAAGTCTACCCTTGATAAAATAGCAACAACTTCTTTGCCTTTTCTCCCATTATACATAAAATAACAGCTTTGGTTGAACACTAGCTGATTATCCAGAGAAGAAGGTGCAATAAAAAAAAAAATATGGAGGCTCCCTTATTATCAAGAATTTGAGTATATGCCTATTTATCTGTATCTGCTAGTCAACATCTGTTAATGCTATATAAATGCTAGAAAAAATAAAGAACTTACACCTTATTAAATGTACAATAAACATAAATTTACTGTATTTCTCCCTGTAGTCAACAAATATCTTGAGGGAGACACTTTGAGACTATGCAAATCTCTTTGTTCCTCTAACCTTTGCCCACTGTGTCTAGCATTCATCCGTGGATCCATCTGCAACAATTACCACTGTGGAAGTTGCCTAGTGGCAGTTTTCTCTCATTCTTTCCACATTTATTAATTGAAATTCTATGCAAAAAAAAAAAAAAAGAGCTGCCAGTTTTCCATACACAGTCAATCTTTATTCTCATGGATTACATATTTGAGAATTCACCTGCTTGCTAAAATTTATTTGTAACCCGAAAATCAATACTTAATGTCATTTTCTTCGTCATTCACAGACGTGTGCAGAACAGCAAAAACTTTGATAACTCAATGTGCATGTTCCAGCTTAAATCAAACAAGGTGATACTCTGCCCTTCCTGTTTCAGCTCTCATCCTGTAAACAAGTGCCTTTTTTGCAGTCTACTGAGTGCCATATTTTTCATATTTTTGTGCCTTTTGTTGGTCATTCTGCTGTTTAAAATGCCCTCAAGCATAATGCTGATGTGCTGCCTAGTATTCCTAAGTACAAGAAGGCTATGACAGGCCTGCCAGGGAAAATAACATCCATTAGAGAAGCTTCATTCAGGCATGAGTTACGGCACTGCTGGGGGTGAGTTCGATGTTAATGAATCGACAAAAAATATTAAATAAGGTGTTTTTAAACAGAAACACACATGAAGCAAGATTATGTATTGATTAGTTGGCAATAGCTCACAGAAACCTAAACCTATGTTTCCCCTAAGAGCAGTGGGCCAGTATTTGCTAATTCAGTGTTCACAGTGACTTTATAAAACACAATTACCATGAATAATGAGAACTGACTCTATCTATTCAACCAATTATTTATTGGTGTCACTATGAACTCATGGTTCATATTTAAATTATTTTATGGACTACAATCCAATACTATCATTATGTATTTTTTGGCTTAAATTTTTCCATCTTTGGCCATTTGGATAGCAACTTTATAGTGGAAAAGTCTAGTGGTGATCATTTCCACCAGGTGATCAACCCAATATCACCAATAACAATACATTCTGGCATCATGAAGGCCATGATTTGATGCACCTAGAAGGATGAGGCACCATTTCTGTGGTACTCTTGACAGGGATGCATAATCTCAGTTCAATCACGAGAAGATTCCAAATGGCCCAAACTGAGGGATGTGCAGCAAAGTAACGGATCAGTACTGTTCCAGGTGTCAGAATCATGAAAGACAAGGAAAGGTGGAGAAGCTGTTGGAGACGACAGGAGACCAGAGAGAAATAACAACTAAATGCAACGTGGAATCCTGAGTGGAATGTTGGAAACAACAACAACAACAACGAAGAGACAGGAATGGGAACCTTCAAAGTGAAGTTCAACTGAAATCTTTAGTTTACGGTACTGTACTAAGGTTAATTTCCTTGTTGTGATAATTATACTATGGCATGTAAGATGTTAACAATGGAGTGGCACAAGGACATATAGAAACTTTCTGTACTGTTTCTGCAATTTTTTTTGAAAGTCTAAAAGTAGTTCAGAATTTTAACCATTGGGTCATCTTGCACACCCCTGGTTGCAGAATTTGTGGAAGGCAGCAGGGAGGAGGTGGGTGAGAAATTCAGTTTCGGAGACCATTACTTTAGTGAAGTGTTCCATCTTCCAGATAGTTTCTCTAAATCTAAAAAGAAATGTGAGGAATAGTACAGTAAATAAATGCCTTCTATTTAAAGATATTACAGAAGGCTTAGTTGTTTCTAGGCAGGAAACTTCACTTCTAGCTGGTGACCTTAGGCAAGCCATCATTACAGTTTCCTCATCCACAAAATGAAGGGACTGAAAGGAATAATCTTATATCTCAGATTCCTTAGAACATAAATTCTTATGATTCTAAATTAAACTTATTTTTCAGCATTTGAAATCAGGTTCTGCAAGAATACTCTTTTGGATGGTTATTTATTCTGCTTTCTTAGTAAAAAGCAGCAGTATTGACATATTACAGAAAATCTAGTAAACAAATCATCATCGTTTGAGGAAATTCTGTGGCAGTGCTCCCTGAAGCTCATCTACAAGATAGATACAAATTACATACTCATAAACAATATAAACATACCTAAGAGATCAAGAATTATGCAGCTCTTTAAAATGTGTAAGTTGCTAGGCCCGGCGCGGTGGCTCACGCCTGTAATCCCAGCACTTTGGGAGACCGAGGCGGGCGGATCACGAGGTCAGGAGATCCAGATCATCCTGGCTAACACAGTGAAACTCTGTCTATACTAAAAATACAAAAAAATTATCCGGGTGTAGCGGCGGGAGCCTGTAGTCCCAGCTACTCGGGAGGCTGACGCAATTAGAATGGCGTGAACCCAGGAGACGGAGCTTCCAGTGAGCTGAGGCGCCCCAGCTACTCAGGAGGCTAAGGCAGGAGAATGGCAGGAACCCAGGAGGCGGAGCCTGCAGTGAGCCGAGATCGCGCCACTGCACTCCAGCCTGGACGATCAAGCGAGACTCCGTCTCAGAAAAAAGAAAAAAAAAAAAGTATAAGTTGCTAAAACATTACATGGAAAAGCAGGTTATAAAAGTGCACATATGCACATATATAATGATCCCAGAAAAACATTTTCTCACACAAATATTTTTAGATGGGGGTGTGGTAGAACTTCTGATAATAGTCTTGACTGTTATTTTATGAGACATAAGTCACTGATATAAGAAAAATATGTGCTATACACTGATAAAATGTAGCATTCCGAATAAACGATAAAATATCTATATATGTTAATCATCCTCATATCATAATGGAAATCATAATTTTGTCAGACATTGCTAAATCAGCTGAGAACTTTAACTTCTGCCTATTTCATAAGTGATTCCATTGGGGAAATACCAGGAGTGTAGGATGAGAATTAAATCAATGGATTTAACAGCCCTCAGTGTGTTAAATCACTTCACCAGGGTTTCAGAGGGAGGCAGGGGATGGGCAGATTGAATGTGAATCGTTTGTGGGTTCATGAGACAATTTCTCTTCCTTCTTTTTTCATGTGACAAATCCATCAGTTTAGTTGAACAGTAAAGAAGGAATGAGAGACAAGGTTAAAGACAAGAATGGAGTTCAGTTTGTAGCATTTCTCATGGGTAATAATTCTCTGCCTCATTTAATACAGGCAAGAAAAGTACTCTGTAAAGAATTTTAAATTTAAATATTTTGAGCCACAATTAACACACATTAACTTATTTATTTAAAAGTTAATAACTCATTAGACATAAAATAATCCTCTAATCACTAATAAATTCAATTTAAATATTAAGATCTATTATTAATAAAACAAATATGGTGACCAAATTAGCATAGGATAAACATCACAGACTCTTGTCGTCCTTAATTAACTTAGTCAAATAATTTCTTTCTCTGGGCCCTATTTCAGCATCTCTAGCATGGAAATAATGTAGGTTATATCACATTCGATTATAGTGAAGATTAAATAAAATAATGTACATAAAATGGTTGGTATGGTATCCAATAAATGCCCTATATGTATAAACTATTAGTATAAAGTAACTTTTAAACAGATAAATTACGTAGGTATATGTGTACTTAATAAATGTGTGAAGAAGATGGGAAAGAAATATAGCAAAATATTAACAGTGCTTATGTATGGGCAGTAGGGTTATGGTACTTATGTTTTTATTTATTAGATTTCTTTATTTTGCCAAACTTCCTACAATAGACAGATATTTCCTGTATAATGAAAAAATATATTGTTTTACAAACTAAGCAAAGTAAACAAGAACTGTAAATCCACAAATACATTTATTTATATCTTTTTTTAATTTTCAGTGATCCATTATCTAATTATTTCTGACCCAGAGAAAAAGATAGATATTGACAGTTCATTTTCACTTTATCTTAATAGAAGTTGGGGTGGGTTTACCAGGCATCTTCATAGACAGAAATGCAGGATGATAAAAAATTAATTGGGGAAGGGTGAAGAGCAAAGGAAGAAGATCTCCAGGAAGAGGCAGAACTAGAAAAAAATGAAGAGACAGGAAAAGAACTAAGAAAGGGGGCATGGCCAAAATTCTCACAGACCAAAGAGAGGTTGCCAACAGAGCATCAGAAGAAAGAAAAGATCAGATTTTACTGTGGAATATTTTGTGCAAGAACCATCCATAGGAATTTTTAAAACTCTATTGGAGACTTTTGGACTCCAGCCCTACATGTGTGGAGCTTGGAAGTTGCTACTCTACCTTAACATTAAGCTGAACAAACTAAAACATCAAAAATTCTTCTTAAGTTTGTAAAAGAAGCGAGATCACAATTGCCATAAATAAATTGAATACCTGGTAATATAGCTAACAAGGGAAGTGAACGATCTCTACAAGAAGAACTACAAACCATGGCTTAAAGAAATCAGAGATGACACAAACAAATGAAAAAATATCTCATGCTCATGGATAGGAAGAATAAATATTGTTAAAATGGCCATACTGCCCAAAGCAATTTATAGATTCAATGCTATTCCCATTAAACTACCATTGACATTCTTCAGAGAACTAGAAAAACCTTTTGTTTTGTTTTGTTTTTGAGACAGAGTCTCACTCTGTCACCCAGGCTGGAGTGCAGTGGGACAATCTCGGCTCACTGCAACTTCCACCTTCTGGGTTCAAGTGATTCTTGTGCCTCAGCCTTCCAAGTAGCTGGGATTACAGGTATGCACCACCATGCCCAGCTAACTTTTGTATTTTTAGTAGAGATGGGCCTTCACTGTGTTGGCCAAGCTGGTCTCAAACTGGCCTCAAGTGATCTGCCCGCCTTGGCCTCCCAAAGTGCTGGAATTACAGGTATCAGCCACTGCACCTGGCCCAAAACGGTTTTAAAATTCATGTGGAACAAAAGAAGAGCTCAAATAGCCAAGGTAATTCTAAGGGGGGGGGGGGGGGAAGCTGGAGGCATCACACTACTCAACTTCAAACTATACTACAGGGTTACAGTAACCAAAACAGCATAGTACTGGTACAAGAATAGACACATAGACCAATGGAACAAAATAGAGAACCCAGAAATAAGACTGCACACCCACAACTATCTGATCTTTGACAAACCTGTCAAAAACAAGCAATGGGGAAAGAATTCTCTATTCAATAAATAGTGATGCTGGAAGAACTGGCTTAGCCATTAGCAGAAAATTGAAACTGGATCCTTTCCTCACACCATATAAAAATTTTAACTCAAGACGGATTAAAGATTTAAATGTAAAACCTAAAACTATAAAAACCCTGGAAGACAACCTAGGCAATACCATCCAGGACATGGGCATGAGCAAAGATTTCATTACAACACCAACAGCAATTGCAACAAAAACAAAAATTGACAAATGGAATCTAATTAAACTAAAGAGTTTCTGCACATCAAATGAAACTATCAATAGAGGAAACAGACAACCTACAGAATGGGAAAAAATTTTTGCAAACTATGTGTTGGAGTGATCAGACCCAGCACCAGGTCATGGAGGTAGCAAAGTCCGGCAGAGTCAAAGGATTGAGAAAAAATTTGAGAAGTAAAGTGGGACCAGGGTGTCATCGTGATTGTGGAGGCTGTGAAGGCCCTGAGCTCTGGGAGCCCACGCTATTTATTAGTAATCCAACAAAGCGACAGGTGGTGAGAATGCGGGGGTCAAAAGGGCGTGTTGCATTAAGCACATGATTTACAGATGTGATGGTTTAGCAGTTTGCTCTGCTACTTGAGATAATGGAGAGCAGGTTCTTTTAACTCAAGATACAGTTGATCCCAGGAGAGCAAGGGGCAAGGAGCCAGCAAGTCTAGACACATTCCAGAGCCACAAGCCCTGGATTCTATCCAAGCCACAAGGGATTTTTATGCCCTGGGCTTAGATTATGGTGAGTCAGGGTAGCCTTCCATCCTTTAGCACAGAACTTGGTGTTCCAAAGGCCACAAGGCGTTTTAGACCCTGGACCCCGGACATGTTCCCAGACTCTTTTACATTATGTCCGACATGCAAGCCCTGCCTCAGCTTCTCCCAACACTCACCTTTTCCCAACAACTATGCATCTGACAAAGGTCTAATATCCTGCATCTATAAGGAACTTAAACAAATTTACAAGAAAAAAAAACCATTAAAAAGTAGGCAGAGAACATAAACAGACACTTTTCAAAAAGAAGACATACATACAGCAGCAGCAAGCATATGAAAAGAAGCTCAGCATCACTGATCATTAGAGAAATGCAAATAGAAACCACCATGAGATATTATCACACACAAATCAGAATAGCTATTATTAAAAAGCCCAAAAATAACAGATGCTGGTGAGGTTGTAGAGAAACAGGAATGCTTTTCCACTGTTGGTGGGAGTGTAAATTAGCTCAACCATCGTGAAAGACAGAGCGGTGATTCCTCAAAGACCTAAAGACAGAAATATCATTTGACCCAGCAAACCTATCACTGGGTATATACCCAAAGGAATGTAAATCATTCTATTATAAAGACATATGCATATGTATGTTCACTGCATCACTATTCACAATAACAAAGAAATAGAATCAACCCAAATGCCCATTAATGACAGACTGGATAAAGCAAATGTGGTACATATACATCATAGAATACTATGCAGCCATAAAAAAAGAATGAAATCACATCCTTTGCAGGGGACATGGATGGAGCTGGAGGTCATTATTCCTTAGCAAACTAACAGAGGAACAGAAAACCAAGTATCACATGTTCTCACATATAAGTGGGAGCCGCACAATGAGAACACAGGGACATACAGAGGGAAACAACACATACTTGAGCCTATCAGAGGTGGGAATGGAGGAAAGAGGGGATCAGGAAAAATAACTAATGGATACTAGGTTCAATACCTGGGTGATGAAATAATCTGTTCAACAACCAACCATGACACATGGTTACCTATGTAATAAACCTGTACATCCTGCACATGTACCCAGAACTTAAAATAAAAGTTTAAAAACAAAATTATTTCCTTTGTGTTGATTTTAATAGCCTGAAGACTATAGACCTTGGTGATATCTTTTTGCAATGAATCTCTGAGAAGTTCTCTGAACTTCTTGTATTTGGATGTCTAAATCTCTAGTAAAACAAGGAAAGTTTTCTTCAATTATTCCCTCAGATAAGTTTTCCAAATTTTTGCTTTTTCTTTCCCTTCATGAACACTAATTATTCTTAGGTTTGGCCATTTTGCATAATTCTATATTTTTGGGGAACTTTCTTCATTTCTTTTAATTTGTTTTGTTTATTTTTGTCTGATTGGGTTAATTCAAGACCCTTGTCCTCAAGCTCTGAAATTCTTTCTTCTATTTGGTGTAGTCTGTTGTTAAAACTTTCCACTGCATTTTGTAATTCTCTAAAGGTTCTCTAAATTTCCAGAAATTTTGATTGGCTTTTCTTTAAAATATCTATCTCTTTAGATAATTTTTTCATTCATATCCTGAATTGTTTTTTAAATTTCTTTATGTTGGTTTTCACCTTTCTCTTGCATTTTCTTGAGTAACTTAATAATCAACCTTCGGATTGCTTTATCTGGTATTTCCAATATTACATATTGGAAAAAACTCACTTTAAATATAAAGATGCATGTAAATTAAAAGTAAATGGATGAAGAAAGATATAACATGCTAACACTAATCAAAAGAAAGTGAGATTGACTATATCAATTTCAGACAGAGCCGACTTTAGAGCAAAGAAAGTTATTAGGGATAAAAAATGTATTACATAATGATAAAGGAGTAAATTCTCCAAAAATAATAATAATCCTTATATGTATGTACCTAACAATAGAGTGTCAAAATATGTGAGGCAAAAACTGATAGAACTGTAAGGAGAAATAGATTAATCCACCATTGTAGTTAAAGACTTCAACACTCTTGTATCAGGAATGAACAGATCTAGCAGGCAGAAAATCAGTAAGGGTATAGCTGAACTCAACAACACCATCAATTAAATGGAAATAATGGCTATCTATGGAATACTTTATCCAGTACAGCAGAATGTACACTCCTGCCAATCGTACATGGAAAATTCACCAAGATAGACCACAAAGGAAGAAAGGCTATTACAAGGGAGTAAAGATAGCCTTTCAATAAGTTATGCTGTAATAACTGGACACCCACATGCAAAACAAAACAATACAAAACTAGAAACAGACCTTACTCCCATCAGAAAAAATTAACATGAATAGATTACAAACTTAAATGTAAAACACAAAACTATAAAATCTTTAGAAGATAATATAGGAGAAAATCTAGACAACATTGGTTTTTGAGATGAGTTTTTAGATATAATACCAAAGGCGTGAACTATGAAGGAAATAATTAATAAGCTAGATTTCATTAAAACTATAAATTGCTGCTCTATGAAGGACATTGTCAAGAAAATGAAATGGCAAGACACAGACTGGGAGAAAATATTTGAAAAGACATATGTGATAAAGAACTATTATCTGAAATATACAAAAAAAAACCCTTAAAACTCAACCATAAGAAAATAAACAACCTGACTAAAAAATTGTCTAGAGAGGTAGAGCAAGATCTCCAAATAGAAGCCTCCACCAATCGACCTCCAAAGGAACACAAAATTTAACAACAATCTCCACAAAAAAAGCACCTTCATAAGAACAAAATCAGGTGAGCAATCACAGTACCTGGCTTGAACTTTATATCATTGAAAGAGGCACTGAAGAGGATAGGAAAGACAGTCTTGAACTGCCAATGCCACCCCTCCCACACCCCCTGGCAGCAGCCGTGTAGCCCAAAAAGAGAATATGTGTGTTGTGGGAGGAAGATTGCAGTAATTTAGGGAATTTACATTGGAATTCAGTGCTGCCCTGTTACAGTGGAAAGCAACACTGAGAAGAGCTCAGCTGATGCCCACAGAGGGAACATTTAGGCCACCCCTAGCCAGGAAAATATTGTCCATCTCAATGGTCAAAACTCAAGTTCCAGCAAGCCTCACCATCACAGGCTAAAGCGTTCTGGGGCCCTAAATAGAAGTGAAATGCAGTCTAGGCCACAAGAACAGCAACTCCGAGGCAAATCTTAATGCTGTGCTGGACTCACAGCCAGTGGACTTGGGAAACATGTGACTAAATGCAATACCATCTGGGGCAGCCAAGAAAGTGTTTGTGTTATCTCTCCCTCAACCCTGCACAGTGCAGCTTGCAGCCTCTGAAAGAGACTCTTTCCTTCTGCTTGTGGAGAGGAGAGGGAAGAATAAAGAAGACTTTGTCGTACAGCTTGGATACCAGCTCAGCCACAATAGAATAGGGCACTGGCCAAAGTCCTGAGGCATCCATTCCAGGCCCTAGCTCTAAGATGACATTTCTAGACATACCCTGGGCCAGAAGGGAATCTGCTGCCTTGAAGGGAGGGACCTACTCCTGATAGGATTCATCACCTGCTGACTACAGAGCCCATGAGCCCTGAATAATCAGCAGCAATAGCCAGATAGTACCTGCCACGGGTCTTGTGTTTAACTCTAAGATGGACCAGTTGTGGTGGCTACAAGGAGTGCCACCTTCTGATTGAGAAAAGCAGAAGACAGAGTAAAGGGGACTTTGTCTTGTGGCCTAGGTACCAGCTTGGCCACAGAAGGGTAGAGCACCAAGCAGGATCTTAGGGTCACTGAGGCTAAGGGACAGCCTTGGCTTTGGCTCTTGGACAGAATTTCAGACCTGCTCTGGGCCAAAGGGGAGCCCAATTTCCCTGAAGGAAGAGTCCCAGGAGTGGCAGCATTCACCACAAGCCAACTGAAGAGCTCTTGAGCCTTGAGTAAACATTGAGAGTAGCCAGACAGTGCTTCCCATGTGTCTGGAGCAGTGGTGGCCATGGGGAGAGACTCCTCTGTTTGTGGAAAGGGGAGGTAAAACTGGGAAGGACTTTTTCTTGTTGCTTGGCTTACAGCTCAGCTGCAGTACAACAGAGCACCAGGTAGATTTCTAAGGTTTTTGACTCCAGGCCCTGCTCCCAGATGGCACCTCTGGACCTACCCAGGGCCAAGGGGAACTCATCACCCTGAAGCGAAGAACAAAAGTCTGGCTGACTTTGCCACTTGCTGATCGTAGAGCCCTAAGCTCTTGAGTGAACATAGGCAATAGCCATGTAGTGGTTACAGTGAGCCTTGGGTGAGACTAGCGCTGTGCTGGCTTCAGGTCTGCCTCAGTACAGCCCCAGTGGTGGTGGTCACAAGGATGATTGTGTCACCCCTCCCCCAGTTCCAGGCAGTTCAGCACAGAAAGAGAGAAAGACTCTGTTTGGGAGAAAGTTAGGGAAGAGAACAAGAATCTCTGACTGGTAGTTCAGAGAATTCTTCTGGATGCTATCGAAGACCACCACGGTGGTACCTCTACAAGGCTGCAAGAGCCACAGCATTACTGGACTTGTGGCACACTCCCAATGCAGACATGGCTGCAGCGACCAAAAACACAATACCCAAGTCCCTTTGAATATCTGAAAAGCCTTCTCCAGAAGGATGGGTGTAAAAAAGCCAAGACTGCAAAGACTACAATAAATACCTAACTCTCTAATGCCCAGACACCAACAAACATCCACAAACATCAAGACCATCCAGGAAAACATGATCTCACCAAACGAACTAAATAAGACACCAGGGAACAATCCTGGAGAGCCAAATATGTGACCTTTCAGACAGATAATTCAACATAGCTGTGTTGAGGATCACAGAGAAGGATTTCAGAATCCTATCAGATAAATTTTACGGGGACTGAAATAATTAAAAAGAAGCCAGCAGACATTCTGAAGCTGAAAAATGCAATTGATAAGACTGAAGAATGCAGGAGAATCTGTTGAGAGCAGAATTTACCAAGCAGAAGAATTAGTGAGCTTGAAGACAGACTATTTGAAAATACAGTCAGAGGAGACAAAAGAAAAAAGAATAAAAAACAATGAAGCAGGCCTACAAGATCTAGAAAGTAGCACGAAAGGGGAAAATCTAAGAGTTACTGGCCTTAAAAGGGAGGTAGAGAGTGAGATATGGGTAAAAAGTTCATTAGGAGATAATAACAAAAAACTTCCAAAACTAGAGAAATATATCAATATTCAAGTACAAGAAGGTTATAGAACACTAAACAGATTTAACCCAAAAAAAGACTACCTTAAGTCATTTAATTGATTATTAAATTTCCTAAAATTCCCCTAAAAGGATCCTAAAAGTCCCCATAAAATTTATAAACTTCCAAAGGTCAAGGACAAAGAAAGGATTCTAAAAGCAGCAAGAGAAGAGAAACAAATAACATTCAATAGACCTCCAATATGTCTGGCAGCAGGCTTTTCAGTGGTAACCTTACAGGCCAGGAGACAGTAGCATGACATATTTTAAGTGCTGAAGGATAAAAAAGTTCTATTTACCCTAGAATAGTTTATCCAGCAAAAATATCTTTACAACTTGGAGGAGAAATAAAGACTTTCCCAGACAAAAAAACCTGAGGGATTTCATCAACACCAGACCTGTCCCACAAGAAATGCTAAGGGGAGTTCTTCAGTCAAAAAGCAAAGGATGTTAATGAGCAATAAGAAATCATCTGAAGATACAGAACTCACTGATGTTAGTAAGTGCAGAATAAAACACAGAATATTCTAGCACTGTAATTGTGGTGTATAAACTACTCGTATCTTAAGTAGAGATATGAGTAGAAGATGAAATGATAAAATATAATAACTACAAGAAGACATAGGCAATATAAAAAAATATAAATTGAAACAAAAAGTTGAAGAGGGAAAAAGTTAAAGTATAGATTTTTTAAATTAATTTTCTCTTTGCTTGTTTTGTTAGTTTGTTTATGCAAACAGTCATTGGGGCCTACTTGAGGGTGGAGGGTAGGAGGTAGCTGAGAATAGAAAAATTGCCTATCAAGTACTATGCTTATCATCTTGGTAACAACATACCATGTACACCAAACCCCCATGACATGCAATTTATCCATAGAACCAACTTGCACATGTACCCCTAAAACTAAAACTAAAATTAAATTAAACTAAAATAGAGATAGCATATGATCCAACAATCCCACTGCTATGTGTATACCCAAAAGAAAGGAAATCAGTATATCAAAGAGCTATCTGCATTCCTATGTTTATTGCAGCACTATTCACAATAGCCAAGATTTGGAAGTAAGCTCAGTGTCCATCAACAGATGAATGGACTTTAAAAATTTGCTACATATACACAATGGAGTGCTATTCAGCCATAAAAAATCATGAGATCCTGTCATTTGCAACAACATAGATGGAACCAGAGGTCATTATGTTAAGTGAAATAAGCCAGGCACAGAAAGACAAACTTTGCATGTCCCCACTTATTTGTGGGAGCTTAAAATTAACACAATTGAACACATGGAGACAGAGAATAAAATGATGGTTACTAGAGGCTGGGAAGGGCAGTGACATGGGATACTGGGAATGGTTAATAGGTACAAAAAATAGTTAAATTGAGTAAGATCCAATATTTGATAGCACAACAGGGAGACTATACTCAGTAATAATTTAATTGTACATTTTAAAATAATTGAAAGAGTATAATTGGATTGTTTGTAACTCAAAGGATAAATGCTTGTGGTGATGGATATCTTGTTTACCATGATGTGATTATGCATTGTATACCTATACCAAAATATCTCATGTACTGCCTATAATTATATATACCTACTATATGCCCACAAAAATTAAAAAATTTAAAGGATTAAATACGGCCGGGTGTGGTGGCTCATGCCTGTAATCCCAGCACTTTGGGAGGCCAAGGTGGGCGGATCATCTGAGGTCAGGAGTTCGAGACCAGGCTGATCAACATGGAGAAACCCCATCTCTACTAAAAGTACAAAATTAGCCAGGCATGGTGGCACATGCCTGTTATCCCCACTACTCAGGAGGCTGAGGCCGAAGAATCACTTGAACCCGGGAGGTGGAGGTTGTGGTGAGCTGAGATCAGGCCATTGCACTCCAGCCTGGGCAACAAGAATGAAACTGTCTCAAAAAACAAAGAAAAAGGTTTAAATACTTTAAAAAACGCCTTACTAAAGAAGATATACAGATGGCAAATAAGCATAGGAAAAGATGCTCTACATCCTGTGCCATCAATAAAATGAAAACTAAAATGAGATACCTCTCTATACCTAATAGAATAGCCAAAATCCAGAACACTGACAACACCAAATTCTGGCAAAGACATAGAGAACAGGAGCTCTCATTCGTTGCTGGTGGGAATTCAAAATACCTCCACTTTGAAAGGCAATTTGGAAGTTTCTTAAAAAACTAATCAGACGATCATAAGATCCAGCCACCATGCTCCATGATTTTTACCCAAAGGAAGTGAATACTTATGTCAACATAAAAACATGCACATGGATATTGATAGCAGCTTAATGCACAATTTGCAAAACTTGGAAGCTACCAAGATATCCTTCAATGAGTGAAGGGATAAACTGTCCTAAATCAAACAATGGAATATTATTCAGCACTAAAAATAAATGAGTTATCAAACTATGAAATGACATGAAACTTAAATGAATATTAATAAGTGAAAGAAGCCAATCTGAACAGACTGTATACTGTATGATTTCAACTATATTATATTCTGGAAAAGGTGAAACATTAGACACTAAAAAGATCAGTTGTTTGCAAAAGTTAGGGGAGACAAATAGGTAGAGCACAGAAGATTTTTAGGGCAGTGAAACTGCCCTATATGATATTGTAATGATGAATATATGTTATACATTTGTCCAAACCCATAGAATGTACAACACCAAGAGTCAACCCAAAGGTAAACTATGGACTCTGGGTGATAATGATTTAGGTTCATCCACTTTAACAAATGTGCTACTCTGGCAAGGGATGTTGATAATGGGTGAGGCTATTCATCTGTGGCAATAATGGCATATCAGAAATCTCTGTATCATCTAATCATTTTTGCTGTGAACATAAAACTTCTCAAAAGAAGTCTGTTAAGAATCTATTGAATGTCTGAAAAAAGAAAATACAATTAGCATTAACTGCTGTATTAGTCAGGATTCTCCAGAGGGACAGAACTAATAGGATATATATATATACACACACACACACACACACACATATACATACATACACACACACACATACATATATATGGGAGTTTATTAAGGAGTATTAACTCACATGATCACAAGATCCCATAATAGGCCATCTGCAAGCTGAGGAGCAAGGAAGCCAGTCCGAGTCCCAAAGCTGAAGAATTTGGAATCTGATGTTCAAGAGCAGGAAGCACTCAGCACAGGAGAAAGATGTAGGCTGGAAGGCTAATCCAGTATAGTCTTTTCATGTTCTTCTGCCTGCTTTTTATTCTGGCTGTGCTGGGAGCTGATTAGATTGTGCCCACCCAGATTAAAGGTGGGTCTGCCTTTCCCAGCCCACTGACTCAAATGTTAATCTCCTTTGGCAACACCCTCACAGACACACCCAGGATCAATACTTTGCATCCTTCAATCCATTCAAGTTGGCACTCAGTATTAACCATCACAACGGTGTGCCATGCCTCTGAGTAACCATTCTTGAGGACTCTGTAAAAGTTATGCTCACAAGTTAATGCTATTTGTGTTTCATTTTGAAACTTCATAGAGACGTCAGACAGTGATAAGGATCCAAACAACCAGCATATTAGACAAGATGTATTTGTTTCTTATTGTTTAGAGACAGGGTCTCACACTCGCCCGGGCTGGAGCACAGTGGCTACCACAGCTCACTGCAACCTTGCACTCCTGGGCTCAAGCGATCCTCTACTTCAGTTTCTGAAGTAGGCAGGACTACAGACTCATGCCACCACATCCATTTACTTTTTAGTTTTTTGTAAAGATGAGGTCTTGCTATGTTGCTCAAGCTGGTCTCAAACTCCTGGCCTCAAGCAATCCTCCCACTTTGGCCTCCCAAAGTGCTGGGATTACAGGCATGAGCCTCCGCATCTGGCCTTAGACAAGAATCTTTCTATTCACACTTGCTACTCCTAATTAAGCATCTTTTTGTTTTGTTTTGTTTTAAGACTGCTATTTCCAGTGTTATATATACAATTGCAAAATTAACACCTTATGTAAAGAACTGCCAATGACCTTACATAACCCACTGGTAGACTGGGGAGGCCTTCTCCCTTGGATTATGAAATTCCCTTAACAAACCATGATACTACTGATGTACCAGTCATCACTGAAAGATGTTTTCCAATGGGGCTAAAATATTTACACTTACCTAACTACTTGTAATACTATTTAATCTTGCGTGGGGGCCAATTTGCCACAGCCACCTATGGTGAAAGGTACAGCCAGTGACTGTAAGAGAGAATCAAGCAGATAATATAATTAGGAATTGAATCCATGAATGGTTTCATTGAATCCATGGACCAGATGGCTGCTCGTCATCCAGTCAGAAAAGAGTTAGGGTTAGACAGTTTCAAAATATAATCTGGTAGGCTATGAGCAGAACTGAACATACAATTTAATTCCACTGAGTTCTATTTTTGGGAATAGCTAGGGGTTATTTACTGGTACATCCTTGGTGAATTATTAAAGGTTACTAAATAAACTAAACTTAGTATATTGCCTGAATTTACCAAGGATTTATTCTATAGTTTCCTAAAATGGCTTAGTGCCAAGCAATACTTGCCAATGTTCGAAAGCTCCCACTGGGCATGCCCCACATATAAATAGAATTCCTGCAAATTTTTAGAAAGGGTACTTAGGGAGGAGCATCACCACTGTTGATTTGAGTTGGTCAGGTTTTTAATCACTGTTAATTTTCCTTTTTAATTATAAATTCCTCTTAGTTTTGCATCTTCATTATGGATTTAGTTTGTGCAGGGTTGTTCAGTTAATAACAACTACTATTTGAGTGTTTAGTCCAGGCCCTAGGCTGAGATCTCTACATGTTCATTTGTCGCTCTTAACGCCCTTTTGAGACAGATAATAATATCATCCTCATTTTATAGATGAGGAAACTAAGGCACACAGAAACTAGACAACCTGCCTATGATCATACAGCTAGACACTGCGGAACCAGGACCCAAACTCAGGGATCTTCACTGTAGGTCAGAAGTCAGCAAACTGTTTCTGTAAAGGGCCAGATACTAAATATTTGGGGCTCTGTAAACTGTAGAGTCCCTACTGAACTATGTTGTTGTAGTCCCAAAGCAGCCTTAAACATTACATAAACAAATTGGTATGACTGGTTCCAATAAAACTTTACAAAAACAGAGAGTAGGCAGGATTAGGTCTCTGGGCCACAGTTTGCTGACTCTTGCTCTAGATGCCTTGCTATTAACCACTATGCCAATAATATTTGCCCTCTTAGGTTTCAGTGAAACACATATACAGACTAGGAAACTGAAATGCTCCAAGAGCTATATACTGAGACACAAAGGCATTGCAATTCAAATATTCATCAACTGTGCCTTTATTGATAAAGAGGATATGAAATGTATGCCTGTACGTTCATTGCTGATGTGAAGAAATTTTGCTTGCCTTTTTTTAGCTGCAAATTATTTGATTACCTAAACTTATATTGTAGCATTCTAGAATGTAAAATCTATACATAAGCTTACTAAAGTAGGCATAAAATCCACATATTTGGGGCCTCAATGCTTTATATAATCTAGTTTGAACACTTAAGGTAGAGAGTCAAGAGAACCACTGGGCTGGCTATAGTCCAAAAATGTTTGAGAGCCATCACTCTGAAGAAATGAGTAGGAAAACTTCCGGGGCCAAATCATATCTTGGAGGAGATCCCAAAGGGCAACAGCAAGGAGTGAGGGCATTTTATATTCAACAATAGTTTAACACAATGGTTCCTGTTAAGGGCTAAATTGTTCCCCCAAAATTCATGTTTGAAGACCTAATCCCCATGTGACTATATTTGGAGATAGGCCCTTTACAGAGATAATTAAGGTTAAATGAGATCACTGGGTTGGGGCCCAAATCCAATAAGACTGATGTCCTTCTAAGAAGAAGAAAAGACACCAGAACTAACACTTTGCCCATGAATACACAGAGAAAAAGTCATGTGAAGACACAAGACAGGGAGAGGGGCCTGACCAGAAATAAACCCTCTTGGAACTTTGATATTGGACTTCCAGCCTCCAGGATTGTGAGAAAATACATTGTTATTGAAGCCATTCAGTCCATGTTATTTTGTTATGGCAGCCAGAGTGGCCCAATACAGTATCCAACTTTTGAATGCAAAAAATTATATGAACTTCCACAAGCTTTTAGTTATTCTATCTTCATTAACTGTTGACTGAAGTGATATATAAATACATATATACACACACAAATAACTAGATATAATGAATTCAGCAATACCTATATGTTACTAATCATAACAACATATAAATATATGTGTGGAAAAAAATGTATACATATTTGGGAGATTTGATTTTATTCAGGTTCAGATAATACTTGATATTAATGTGTTTTCACAGTCCACACCCTTACAACAGTTACTCCATTGACTTCTTGGGATCCTCAGTCTTTGGGGTAGGAATCATCTATTCCCCGCCCCTTTTAAGTCTGGCCATATTAGGATTAACCTGGGCTCAGTCCCTCTTCTGCAGCTGCTTCTCTTGATAGAGGACATGGCACATACACACACACCCAGAATAAAATGTGTCAGTCACGGTTTGAGTAAATGATCTAATTGCAGGGATCCCATGAGCCAGGACAGATTTTCAGGCCAGGAAAAAGTCATGGCAGCAATGGGATTAAAAGCTGGCCTATTGGTGTCTGTCTTACTACCCAACAGTCTTATTTGCCTGAGACTAGAAGCTCATCAGGACGAAGCACCAACATCTTCATCTTAAACCTCTTTCTATATCCCTTATGGGGGTTTTATATCCCTATATCCCTTATGGGGGTTCTATATCCCTATATGGAATTTATAATTGAACAAGCTTAATTAACATTGTTTAACAAGAGAGGGGTCCAAACCAGGTGTTTCCAAACCTGGCTCATCATCAGTGTTTTTAAAACTGTGGGTGACCAATCCTACTCTGTGCATGTCTAAAGGGTAGAGATTGGAGGACCTGCATTTTTACTATGCTTCCTCTGTTAATTCTGATGTAGCCATTTCAGCACCATTTCTCAGATTTGCATTTGATAACTGTGTTAGATGAATATAGCCAATGGCCTCAATTAATGGTCACCCCATATCCTCCCCCTTTGCCCTGTAACTTTATAGTGTCATGCCACTGTGACTCTGAGCTTGCCCCAAGTGACTTCTTTTGGCCAACAGAATTTCAGCAATCTTGATGCAAGGAGAAACTTGGAAAAGTGCTTGCCTGCATGTCTCCATTTTCTCTCTTCCACCCCTGTCACTGCAATGAGACTATCCAAGGCTAGCCTGGTGAAAGGGTATGAGAGACACATAAAATAGGACTGAGTCATCCCAGCTAAGGCCACACTAGACCAGTCATCCCCCAGCTTACTCACCAGCTGGCTGAAGATGCATAAGTAAACCCAATTGAGATCAATCAAGACCATTTCAGAGAGCAGTATCAACCAGTGAACTGTAGACTTGGGAGAAATAATAAATGGCTATTATTTTAAGCTACTAAGGATTGGGGTGGTTTGCTCCACAACACAGCTAACTAACACAACAACCATGATGCAGACCAACTGGAGGGATGGAGCATCTAAACCAAAGGCTGGTGTCAGAGAGACTTGTAGAAATCTTCAATGTCTATTGCACAGGATGGTATTAAAAAGAAGAAAGGATTTTCCAAGGTCAGGTATATGAGAAGTGCCAGGTTACAGTTTAGTTTAGTGGGTTTCTTTGTGTCTTCCAAAGAAACAGCATGTAAGCAATGTTTCCCAAATTTATTTGACCACAGAACCTTCTTTATCCTCCACTCCCAAACTAAGAATCATACAAAATGAATATTCCATAGAGCATATACGTTGGGACGTTATTTAAGATAAATTGGTCTTCATCCTGCTTCAGTGTTGTTCCAAGGGTTAGAACTGAATTTAAGGCATTATAATTATAGAGAGAATTGGGATTAAACACATTCAGGCAAGGGTTTGTCAACTATGAGAATTATCCAAAGATGAAATTGCTGGCCTTGTGAATCGGTGACTCCAAACCCCAAGACTGAAGGTATTCAAAGAGAGAGAAATCTGAAATTTAGAGGATTTGGGTGGTGACAAGTTAACTTCCTTGAAATCTTTGTTCCCCAATAGCATGACAAAGGCTTCTGATTACTTCTTTCAGTTCTAAGTGGTGTGACAGTTCATTTTATGTGTCAGCTCGGCTAGGCTACGATGCCCTCTTGTTTGGTTAAACACTAGTCTAGATGGGATGTGAAGGTATTTCGTAGATATGATTAACATTTGTAATCAGCAGATTTTTTAAGTAAAGCAGTTTACACCCCATAATATGGGTGGGTCTTATCTAATCAGTTGAGGGCCTCTGAACAACTGAGGCTTCCCACAGAAGAATTCTGCTTCAAGACTGCAACATAGAAATCCTGTTTGAGTTTCTCTCCTCCTGCCCTGCCCTGTGGATTTTGAACATACCAGACCCCATTATTACGTTAGCAAATTCTTTAAAATAACTAGAATAATTCTCTCTTTTTCTCTCTCTGCCCTACCACGTGTGTGTGTGTGTGTGTGTGTGTGTGTGTGTGTGTGTGTGTGTGTATCTATCCTATTGGTTTTGTTTCTCTGGAAAACCCTGACTGATATAAGTAAATATCAAACATCATTTATATTTTATCACAATCCTAGACTAAAATACGCAGCAGTTCTACCCCGCTTCCTAATACTTGCCTTGGAATCAGAGTGTTAGGTTTCCCAGATTTCCCGTGTGGTTCCTCTAAGGACTCTTGTGGGTAGTCATCGGAGAACCAGAACTCCTAATTGCATTATTGTGGTAGCCAGGAGGTGATATTTCTCATATTCCCTTTTTAAGAGGGGCAGATTTTATGAGTCACCTTGGGTGGCATAGCAATTTTGCAGCTGTGTAGTGTTTGTAAGAAACTGACAGTCCCTCATGAACCACAGTGACCCAACTTGGCAGGGCCCCAGCACCTATTTATGGCCCGAAATACGGGGGAAGAGGTCACAGGAGGAGGTTCTCTCTTCTGGAATTGAGCCAGACAGACGGTAACACTCTAGGTCAGAGTTAACACAGTCTGATTCACTGCAACGTGTTCTCTGAATGACTTCCTAGGAGCCTAACTGAACTACTACAAATCCATGTTGATATCCAGTATTTAGCCACTTAGAAAAAGATTTAAAAAAATAAAAGAGAAGAACAATAATTAAAAAGTAGGCTTTAAGAGAAATAAACAAAAAATACCAAGTGTAGCCACCCAGTGATAGTGGGAATACAGACCTGGAACAACCCCGTTGTTCAGTTAGATGCTCTGTTCACGTTACTCAGAAGACCTCTCACACTACAGCCACTGTCAACAGTAGCTAGTGCCTTGAGGACAAACTCTTGTTTTTCCTTGCCTAGTTCAATACCTAGCACATACAAGGAGCTTAAAAACTATTCACTGAGTGAATGAGCTACTAAGGACATAGAGCCCTTCACATCCATGTAGCTATTAAGCCAGGATTGTTTTTCATCCTGTCATTGAGCTTCACAAGCCCAGTATGATCCAGCACCTGAGAATATTTCTTTCTAAACTAGCCCTGATACATGTGTGCAGTTTCTGGGTTCTTAAAATCTTTAGAACTAAGGTCCTTATATTTGGGTACTGAGTTTGTATTCATTCGCTAGGGCTGCCAAAACAAAGTACCATACACTGAGTGGCTTAAACAATAGAAATTTATTTTCTCACAGTCGTGGTGGCTAGAAGTCTGAGATTAAGGTGTTGGCAGGGTCGGTTTCTTCTGAGGCTGCTGTCTTTGACTTGTGGATAGCCGTCTTCTCTTTGTATCCTCACACGATTTTCCCTCTGTAACTGTCTGCATCCTAGTCTCATCTTCTTAGAAGGACACCAACCACATTGGATTAGGGCCCACTCTAATTATCTCATTTTATTTCATTATCTCTTGAAGGATCTGTCTCCAAATTTAGTCACATTCTGAAGTACTAGGGCTTCGGAATTTGACATATACACTTCGGAGGGTCAAAGACACATATACACACACATATAAGATACATATAATAGATCTATAAATCTTCTCACAGCTTTAAGATCAGAAAGGGAAGGTCTTTACATCTATTCTATTTTAATGTCTTTTCTCTGGCTGCATACTTAGAACCCTCCTACAAGTGTGAAGGAAGGAAAACTATAGGATACAATCACTGTATCTTTCCTCTAATTAATAATTAAACTAACTTTAATCTAATTAATTGATTTCTTTTACATGTATCTCAAATTTTTATTTCCTCTTTGTATGAAGCTGTTCTTGCATTGCCACAAAGAAATACCTGAGACTGGGCAATTTATTTAAAAAGGGGTTTAATTGGCTCAGAGTTCTGTAGGTGTACAGGAAGCACAGCAGCATCTGCTTCTGGAGAGACCTCAGGAAGCTTCCAATCATGGCAGAAGGCAAAGGGCGAGCAGGCACATCATATGGCAGGAACAGGAGCAAGAGAGAGTGGAGGTGGGAAGTGGCACACACTTTTAAAGGATCAGATCTTGCCAGATTTCACTGTCACGAAGACAGCACCAGGCCATGAGGGATTCATCCCATGACGAAACACCTCCCACCAGGCCCCACCTCCAGCACTGAGGTTTACAATTCAACATGAGATTTGGGCAGCAATAAATATCCAAACCATATCACTCTTAGAATTCTTGTAAGCTGAAAGAAACAGAAACACAGGAGTCTAGAAGTGGCCCACAGAGAAGTTGTTATGTCCTGAGCTCCTTGAGAACAGGCTGGGTCTTATGTCTGTATACTGTGAGCATATACTACATTACCTGGCATGGAATGGTTGTTCTAAAAATATATAGGTAAATGATGTATGCAGGAAACAAACCTCATGCTAGGTTCCTAGTTTTATGTTCCAGAATCACATTTGCCCCCTAAGCAATGTTAACATGTGCTGACTTACATTGGCCCACTGCACCCTTAACTTTTTAAAACACATTTATATATAATTACTTATTTTCTGGTGTTTCAACAGACTTGTTTGCAGCTATTTATGTTAAAACAAAAGATAAATGTCTGCAGAGTATTATCTACACATAAACAAACCCCTAATAGCATCAATCTGCGAGACAGCATTATCCCATTCAGAGATGAACTTCACTGAAATATACACTGACTGTCACTCACGGAACTCCCCTGACTCCCCATTGCTAAGAGAGTGTATTCAAGAGTCACATACCTGTCAGGGTCAGCCTTGCATCTGACCTTGGCTTTGCCCTGGCCAAAGAGGCAGCACTAAGAGGCGAGTGTGGGAACTTGGTTAATCTTCAATGCCTTTCTTATTTAATACTATCAAGGTATTCCTGTAATGGGCCAGTAATCCATTGATAAGGAGACTTTGTTGCTGAAAATCTTGAAAATTGAATGTCTAACATTCTATATCTGACCTGTGTGTGGTTATTTAACTCTGATCCTTGAATGAATTATTCTGATCTGGTTAACCACCTATCTTCTGTCTCTGGACCCAGACTACATATAGTCTAGATCTTGTTTTGACATGGTTGTCTATCTGGAAGAGGGGTGTGGAAATAAACAATAATTACTACAACACAGTGACTAATCAGCAAGTTGTTTTATATTTGTTCATTCAGAACAAAATAAAAAAAAAAAAGTAAACTAGTTGGGCATGGTGGCTCATGCCTGTAATCCCAGCACTTTGGGAAGCTGAGGCAGTTGGATCACTTGAGGTCAGGAGTTCGAGACCAGCCTGGTCAACATGGTGAAACCCCATCTCTACTTAAAAAAAATACAAAAAGTAGTTGGATGTGGTGGTGCATGCCTATAATGCCAGCTACTCAGGAGGCTGAGGCAAGAGAATTGCTTTAGGAGGCGGAGGTTGCAGCAAGCCAGGATTGAGCCACTGCACTCTAGCCTAGGTGACAGAGTAAGACTCTGTCTCAAAAACAAACAAAAACTAAACTTATTTTTCCCCTATTGAGACTGAGGAATCTTGATTAATAGATACATAGATGGGTCACAACTTAATTTCTTGAAAAAATTCATTATCAGCTGTAAATCAGCTATAACCTAATGATTCTATCCTCCCATTAAACATCAATGACCAAATCCTGGAATGCCACTTGCCAGCACTCACTAGCGTTGCCATATAGTTCCACATCACTAGGTGGGGTTAAAAGTGTGATATGATGAACACTGAACTCAGAGTCATAAGGACAAAAGTTCAAAACTCAGCTCCATAGTAGCTATATTCTCTCAGCAAGTTACTGAGCCTGCTTTCTCAGTTCATCAAATCAAAATACCAGCATCTAACCCATAAACAAAGTGCCACAAGGATTAAATAAGATAAGGAATTATTCCATCAATTAGTCAACATATATTTACTGGGGCATATTAAGTGCCAGGCACTGTTCTGGGACCTAGGGAGAACATCCCTGTGAACATCCTGGTGGGACTTTTATGTTAGTAGGGGTAGAGGAAGTGATGGAATGGACGATAAATGAGCAAGGCAAAGAGAGATGATGAGTAATACAGCCTGGGGATAGGAGTCTTTTATTTTATTAATAGGGTGATCAGGGAAGGCTTCTCCAATGAGAGAACATGTACAGAGCTTAGAATGAGGTGCAGGAATGAAGTGTACATGTATGAAAGGGAAAGAACTTCCCTATCCCCTAGAGAAAAGAACAGGCACAGATGACCCAAGGCAGGAACATGTGGAGGAAGGCCAGTATAGAGGAAACAGAGTGAGCAAGGGGGGTGTTTGAAGATGATGTCAATAAGTTGGCCTTATGTCATCTAGGGTCTTGTAACTAATGAATGGACATTGGATTTTATTCTCTCATAGGAAGCACATGGATGATCAGAGCAGCAATGACCATATGTGTGTTTTAAGGGAGCAATCTGGCTGCTGTGTTGAAAAAGATCAATAGACAAGGCTGGAAGTAGGGAGCCCACTGAGGAAAAGATGGAGGTCTAGGTGAATAAGACTGGAGGCCTGGACTAGAGTTGCAGTCTGGAGTTGGGGAGAAGCAGATGGGATTGGGATTTTTTTAGATGGAGCCACTAGGATTTCCTAATATATTCGGTGTGGATATGAGATAAAGCACATGTACATAGTGTTACTCGGTACCTGCCGATTTGGGGACTCTGTAGAGAGGCATCCTTCTTAAGAACGCAGATCTAAAGAAGTTAGATTGCACCTAGGCATAAACTCTGAGATCAGGACACAATGGCTCATAACCAAAGTCTGCAGTGTCACCTTAACAGGACAGCCCGATTCCTCTGCCAATAGGGTGAGGCCTCAAAGATTTTAATATAGGTAAAGAAGGCATGTGTCAGCCAAATGAGGGTTTCCCAGACATGGAAACATATACAAAAAGAAAATCATAGAGGCAGAAGCTGACTGTACCTTTCCAAATACCATCTGGAGGATGGGAGCATTTGCCAAGTGATTTCATTTATTATGGTTCCATTGGCACGACCATCTCTATGGTAGGGATTGATATAGGAAATTACAGCTAAATGACTTTGAGTATCTTAGACCTTTGGCAAGATAAGCCTTATTGTGGAGATGGATGCTGATTGCTCGGTAAGCATGGCAGGCAGTAATAAGGGAAACCTGGCTGGTACTATCACAAAAGTCCAGCAAATGGCTATTTACAGGAGAGAAGTCAACAAATCAAGAAATCATTGTTCCTTTGCCCAAGTGAAAGAATTGTAGTCAAACATATGTTCTTCCTTCTATTGAAGCCTGATCTGTATCATCACCTCTAAATTAAAGGACAATAAGACTTGTCATGTAAAGACGTGTTTCAATAAGAAAGCACTGTAATCATTATTTTCAACCTTGGTGCTAGGCAGTAAAGAACCTAGTGGATTATTTTCAATGACTGAAATACCAACATTAAATTTTGTTATCTCTCGCATAATTCAGTAGAAAAAAATTGTTCCTACTGACTGACCCTAGAAAACACTGAACTCTTTGTTAATGCATGAGATTTGTCAGGTTTTAGACAAAAAACATTCCATATAAATGATATTTCAAATGATTGATTACAACCCACAGACACACCAATACTTTAGGTACATTGACAAAAATAATTCTAAAATAGATTACACTCTTCCTTGCCCTCTTAAACAAAGGACACTGAAGATAGTTCCTAGAGACTCAGAATCATTACTGTGAACATTAGTCATCATGATGCTCACAGGAATCACTGACCTCCATAGAGGGATATGTCCCTGCACTAAATGGTCACTCTTAAAAATAAAATATTAGCTGGGTGCAGTGGCTCACGCATGTTATCCCAATACTTTGGGAAGCCGAGGCAAGGGGTTGAGGGAAGGGGTGGTGGTGATTGCTTAAGTCCAGGAGTTTAAGGCTATGGTGAGCTCTGCACTCCAGTCTAGGTGACAGAGGAAGATCCTGTCTTTTAAAAACAAAAACAAAACTTAAAAAAAATAGATAACAATTTTTCTTTGGTCCTTCCCTAGCAAACAACAACTTTCTTTTGATTGCTATTGTTATGTCTGACTTCGCAGGGTGCCCCCAAATTCATATGTCGAATCCCTAACCCAATGTGATGTATTTGAAGGTGAGGCTTTGGGGAGGTATTAGGGATCAATGAGGTCATGAGAGTGGCGCCTCTATGCTGGAGTAGTGCCCTTATAAGAAGAGACATGCAAGAGCTCATCCTTGTTCTCTCTCCATGTGCACATACCTAGCAAAGGCCATGCAAGAAGGGGGTCATCTGCAAGACAAGAAGAGAGCCCTCACCATAAACCTGAATTGACCAGCACTTTGATCTTGGACTCCTAACCTCTAGAGCTATAAGAAAAAAAAAAAAATTCTGTTGTTTAAGCTACCCAGTCTACAGTATTTTGTTATGGCAGCCTGACCTGACTAGACATAGGGTGACTGCATTTCATTTCTGATTCACTGCTTCTAATCTCCTGTGAACTGCTTGATTAAATTTTGCTTAAAATAAACATTTGGATATGTTCCATGGGTGCTGTTTCATTTATTTTGACTGTTTAGGGGTCTTCATTGTCTACTTTCAAACTCCAGGTTAAATTCTGGCATTTGGAAGTTCAGTTATTTACATTTATTTTCTAGGCTGCTAATAACTAAAAGCTGTTTGGCAAAGTTAATGCAGACCATGATTTCTGTTTTCTGTTTTTAACTTAAGGAAAAAGGGAAAAGTCTTCAATTGTTCCTCACATCTGAGTTAGAAGAATCTTGAAGCCCTCTCAAATTCAAAAAGAGTTCCCTTTGAGAAATCATAATTATATTCAGACTGTTAACGCTTTTGGTGTGAATGGTTGAAAGATGGCGGCAGGTGAAACAAACAGAAAATGCATATGCTAGCATTTATTTTATCTTCAGGGATATAGTTAAGATGATATTTTTAGATGCTAGCCCTTCCTCAGAGTATGAGAGTATTTGAGAGCAAGGGACGACTGTTGCTTATGAAACCTCTGGAATAATAAAAGTAATTAGTATGCAGTTCACATCAAACCTATAATTACTGTGGTTGGGTGACAAGATATGCATAAACTGCAAAAGACTATTATTCTCAGAGTAAATAATGTGACTTCTGACCAGTTTTAACATTTGCTGTAGGAAGAAGAAGCTAGAAGCTTGTAGGGGTGGGAGACGGGGTGGGGGAAGGCTGAACTGTTTTTCTAAGATTTTCGCAGTTGCCTTAACAATGAGCAGCTAGGACACTTAACAGAATGGGGTCAAGGAATATCTGATGAGGACCCTGCTTAGGAGATGAAATTTTAAGATTGCCAATTGCTAACAAGGCACTGAGGAGAAAAAAAAAATTACTTTGTGAGTAATGACTTGTTATTTCATGTACATTTTATGCCACGTATATATTATTGAGAGTTTCAGGATATAAGAGAGGAAAGGAAATGGAGCTTAGTTATAAAGCAGATAAAGAGACCATTTACTGATTTCAACTTCCACCTTTGGAGCACAGCCAAGTGTATCATGTGGGTAATATATAAAATGAATACAAATATTCTATGGGCCAGGTGCTAGAACTTTAGGAGTGGCAATTGAAAAATTTAAAAAGCCAAGAAGAAAATGATTTGACTCTCCCTTGTCTGTCTCATAAGCACAGGTTCCTAGGTAGTGCAGTTAGATGTCTAATATCCCTCTCCCCAGCAAATTTTACAACCTGGCCAAGCATAATAGCTTAGAGAGAGTAAGGCAGCTAACAAAGGTTTGTGTAAGAAATAGCTACATTTGTGAGACAGTATACTAAACACTCTCACCTAAATTATTACTATAGCATCCTAAGAGAGAATGCATTATTCTTCCCAATCCACAGATGAGGAAGGCAAAACTCAAGAAGTTGAGTTCTTTGCCCAAGATCAAACAGCTTAAAAAGGGATCAAAGAGAGGCTTCAAACTCATACCTGCCTCTAAATTCAACGCTCTTTCCAATGACTGTTTGAAGACAATACACACCACATAAAGAGGCGTATTGATCCTACAGCCCTGGGCTTGAGCACAGCCTGGCAGCACAATAAATATTAGCTTCAGAGTAACAATCCACATCCAAATAATTGGTTTCATACTCTACCTTACATTCCTAACTCATTTCAGATACCTAAGTCTACCCAAAAGTACCATGACATCCTGGCTTAGAAAGAGCATCTCATTATACACCCCATCATGCACCCTTTTCACTGGGAAATTATGTATTTGTTTACAAGCTTTCTGACTGTAATCTACTGCACAACTCTCAATCAATTGTCTGTGGGCAGCCCCTGAAAGACAGAGCTTATTTGCAATGAATGACAGAGTAATTTCTAGTGATGCTTAAGCTTATGGACCAGCAAGACCAAATGTGTTAAGTGAGATTGAAAATGCCACCACATCAAATGGTTTTGAAAGTTTTTCAAAGTTTTAAGACTTTCCAAAGCATGCGCAAGAATCACCAAGTTACTCATCTATGCCAGTAGTTTGCATTGAAAATAATTTCAGAGGCTACTTTTACATGGTAATTCTGACCCAAGATTTTATTTTCCAGAAACGTCTTATTTCAACTCTTTGATCCTATCTTCCACCTGGAGTATTCTGTATTCTATTCTACCACATGTCCTATATAGCCAATTTATCTCACCTCCACCAAAAGGTCATGAGAATTTCAGGGGTTTCTTCCTTTCTTGAGTTGCAATAACCTCCTCATTTAAATCATTAAGTTTGACACTTAACATGTGATCATCTGTAATTTCTTCACACATATAGTGTTTTATTTCTTGTCAAGATAATACCTTCCCTCAGGATAAGGATTATGTATTGTAGACTTCATACTATAGCAAAACCCCACAGATGGATAAAGTAACTACACTAAGTCTTTAAAATAATGGGAACATAAAGGCAACTGATTACACAGAGATAGAAGAGTTGAGAAGCCAAATGGAGTATGGCAACCCACAAGATGCAACAGTAGGAAGCCTCCCTCTACCATCCTTAGAGGTGGGGGAAGTAATGGAAAGAATGGGATTAGCATAACTCAGGTGGCAGGGCCTTCCAGTAAAAGCTGGAACCATGAAGGAGACAGAGCTACTGTCTGAGAAACCACAGAAAACAAAAATAAGAAATGAGAATACCTTGACTTCTCTTCCCTGCTCTCACTCTCCAACTTTCTACCAGCACCTCCTTTTGGTCACATGTCCTTGGAAACCAAAGAGTGAGGGAGCTTCTATCTATGACACACATCAGAGAAGAAAAGGAGCAAGGACTAGATCTGAGTATAAATGAGCAATTTATAGAATGGTTATCAATACATTCTCACAGTAGATACAGATATAAATGAATCCAGATGCAATCATTGTATATTACAATTCAATTTTTCCCTTTAAAAATGATTACTATGAAAAATTGCAGGATGATAGACTGTTTAAGGAATGCATAGAACAGGCTTTTGCTTCTGGTAATGGTAGACCAGGAGATATGGACTAATTATCCTGCTGAGGATAACTAAGATATACACACTCATACACATATACATATTCTACTTGACAGCATTAGAGAGCCAACACAATAGTAAAGATCCAATGTTTGGGGTTTTCCTCTGGGGCATTTTCCAATTCAGGAAGTGGTAGCCAAATGGATAGGTAGCACTTTTGGCAGTCTCATGGGGATAAAGTCACAAACGTTGGATTATTGGGCTTGGTAACAGAGCCTGGGTCACCCTAACAGTGTTGATCCAGATGTAGACCGGCTCTTCTAGGAACTTGAGTGCAGCTTTAAATCACCTTTATCCCTGAAATTGGATTACGGTGATTCTAGGTGCAAGAACAACCAGACACTTAGAAGAAAATATACACCATCCCTGCAGAAAGAAATTATTATAGGCATAAATTATTTAAGCAAATACTTTTTCAATACAATGTCTGAAACAAAATGAAAGCAAGAAGCCAAGAACAAGGGACAGTAGAACCAACAGATAATGGAAATGGGCCCACAGTGCATCCAGATATTGGACTTTCAGTCATGAACTTTAAAATAACTACAGTCATTAAATATTGATAATTGCTGGAACTGGGTGATAAGGTCTTTCAGGTTCATATACTTTTCTCTCTACTTCAGTATATATCATAATTTTTATATGGAAAATGAAAAAAAAAAGTCTATAAGCCAATCCAAAGAGAATTTTAGTTGCTGCCTTTGCTGCTACCTCATCAAGAACACACTGAATACCACTGCCTGGGGAAACACCATATCATCTCTCTGACATTCATTGGTATGGCATAAATAGCAATGAAACATAGAGACTACATAAAAACAGAACTATGTGTACTCTTTCAAGGAAATAAAAAGAATTCATCCCAGATTATAAATTATTTCTTAAAGAACTTACAAGATTGGAAAATAAGTAAAAATTCTGTAATTGAAAAATACAATAGGTTGGGCATGGTGGCTCATGCCTGTAATCCCAGCACTTTAGGAGGCTGAGGCGGGCGGATCACGAGGTCAGTAGATCAAGACCATCCTGGCTAACACGGTGAAACCCCATCTCTACTAAAAATACAAAAAATTAGCCAGGCGTGGCAGTGGGTGCCTGTAGTCCCAGCTACTCCAGAGGCTGAGGCTGGAGAATGGCGTGAACCCGGGAGGCGGAGCTTGCAGTGAGCCGAGATCAACCTACTGCACTCCAGCCTGGGCAACAGAGCAAGACTCAGTCTCAAAAAAAAAAAAAAAAAAAAAAAAAAAAAAAAAAAAAAAAAAAAAAAAGAAAAGAAAAAAGAAAAATAGAATAAACAAAATTAAGATGTCAGTGGATCATTTAGAGTAGTTTATATCACAGCTCAAGAGAGATTTAACGAACTAGAACTAGTAGACAGGATCAGAAAAAAAAAAAAAACTCAGATTTAAGCATAAAGAGACAAAAAGTTGGAAAATATTTTTAAAAGAAAGAAAGTAAGTGGGTAGTGAAAATAGTGAAAATCTCTAAGACACATCTGAAATACCAAAGGGAAAGGAGAGGAAGAATGACACCAAAACAACAGTTGAAGAAACATTAGCTGAGAATTTTCCAAAATGATGAAAAACAACAAATTGTGGGTTCAAGAAGTTTTATGAACTCCAAGCAGGTTAAAGAATCGGTTTAAAGGAAAAACTTTGAAGATAAGTTTTAGGCACATCACGGTAAAACTATTGAACCTCAGATATAAAGAGAGAACATTTAAATGCAGCCAGAGTAAAAAGAAAATTGTTTTCTGTGATGGTTAATACTGAGTGTCAACTTGATTGGATTGAAGGATGCAATATTGATCCTGGGTGTGTCTGTGAGGGTGCTGCCAAAAGAGATTAACATTTGAGTCAGTGGGCTGGGGAAGGCGGACCCACCCTTAATGGGATGGGCCCCATCTAATCAGCCACCAGCGAATATAAAGCCGTCAGAAAAATGTGAGGCGACGAGACAGGTCTAGCCTCCCAGCCTGCATCTTTCTCCGTGGTGAATGCTTCCTGTCCTCAAACATCAGACTCCAAGTTCTTTGGTTTTGGGACTTGGACTGGCTCTCCTTGCTCCTCAGCTTGCAGAGAGCCTATTGTGGGACCTTGTGATAGTGTAAGTTAATGCTTAATAAACTCCCCTATCTATCTATCTATCTATCTATCTATCTATCTATCTATCTATCTATCTATCTATCTATCATCTATCTCCTATTAGTTCTGTCCCTCTAAGAGAACCCTGACTAATATACTTTCAAAGAAGCAATGAGAACAATAGCCATCTTCTCAAACCATAAAAATCAAAGTTGAATGTCACTGGAATAATTTCTTCAAAGCAGTAGCCTTTTTGGAGCAGGAAGGAGTGACTGGGAGAACCTAAGAGGAGGACTTCTGGGCCTCTGTCAGTGTTTTACTTCTTGATCTGGGGTTGACTGTGATAACTCATTGAGATAGATATTTATATGTTTTGTGCACTTTTATGTATGTTTTTAATAATTCACAATAATTTAAAAAAATAGATTGTGGTAGAAAGAATTCTAATTATTCAGTAATCATATAATAACTGTCATACTGTGCTAGCTCTATTTGAAAGCACACTATATTGCATTGTAAAATTTTAGACTACAGAAGGAAAAGGCTGAATATTTGGGGAAAAAAAAGTTTATGAGTTCCAGATTTATAATTAAAGCTAGTCTAACCTCATCTTTCTTATTTGTGATTAAAAAAAAAAAAAAAGCCTGACTGTAATTACTGAATAAATCTGCCAATCACAAATATTCACATCAACAATATGTTAAAGATGCTTCTAAAGTGGGTAGTTGAGATGTTTGAAAGACACTGTTCTCTAAACCCTTAACTATCCGCCATCTATGCTCTTTGTATTGTTTGTCAAAATGTAATAAACAAAGGGGAAAGACTAGGTCTTTTAACACTATCACAAATGTAGAGTAAAGCATCATTGGCTGTGTTGTCTTAGATACTTTGCTTTTCTGTATAATAAATTTGTATGCTCTCAAAATTACAGGAATAGAAATGGATTGACATTATTCATTGCAGTGGTGGTAAGGCTATATCCATGCTGCCTGTTACACTCACCAGGGTTGCCATGAAAACATGAAGAGAAGCTAATTGCACATAGTAAGTGTTTTAATTGACAAGTACCTGACCATTACAGCAATTTCTACTTCCCAGAGGTATCCCAGCTGACATTGTTATAGAGTAGCAGAACTGAAAAAAGTGAGGCTAATTGGAGCAATTAATTAAAAACACACAATTAGTTTCCATGGCAGACTTTTTTTTTTTTTTAAACTTCTTTTCCTCATTGCTTGAGGCCTGTGAGGGTTTTATTGAGTTTTACCACATTGGGGGTTGTCTGTGCTGATAATTAACAAGAAAAGACTGGAAAAACAGGGATTGAGCCTGCAGCCGAACCAGGTGAGAAGGTTTGGCCACTTTTCTCTCTGGCTAGCCAAAAACAGAGCAAAGACCTGAAGCCTAACTAGGAATTCAGGATGGGGTCTAAATAAGAGCTGCTGAAACTGAGAATGTGGATAGCTCTTGCCAGATCCTTTATCTGTAAAAAAAAAGTAAGAAAAGGATTACTTGTTTATTTCCCAAGAACATGGAGAGACACTTCAACGATTATGGTGTTGGCAGAAAAGAACACTGCCCCTTTGCAGCTGATCATTGCTGCTGCCCAGCCTAACGTTGGGCTATTTCAAGATTTGGCAGCTGGCTTCTAGAATCAAGTTTGATTTTCTCTTTCTCTCTTTCCTTCTTTCTTTCCTTTATTTGGCTGCATCTCTGAGTGATATGAAGGAACCAAAACATCTCTAAAAAGACATGAAGAGTCAAGAAAGGGACATATTCTCCTTCATTCACATCCCAGTCTCACAGAGACCTGACCCAGTTCTCTCCTGAAAACATGCCTAGAACATGCCAGTAAGCCTGGGGTACAGGATAAATCACAAAAATCTCTAATACATTTAAAATCAAGGTTGTCAGGCTGAAACTTGCACCCAGTTACCTGGCCACAAAGGAAGCTGAAAGTGAATGAGTGAACTGAAAGTAAAAATCCTTATTAGTAAAACCCTTCTCTGGAAAAGGTCACTATTTGATTTCATGTGTCAGTCTGTAACACCTTCCAAAGCTTCAGACCTAAACACCATCACATTGGGCCTAGTAGTCAACATATTTGGGGAAAATAAACATTCAGTCTACAGCAATACTCATATTTTTAATGAATAAATTGTACAGATAAAGCTCTAGATTGACTGTAAGAACAAAGCAGCAATCCTGAGAGGACCCACAGACCCTCTGAAGGAAGCGGACTGCTCCTGCAGGACCCAGGAGATACCCCAAATACTCCTTGGAGGCAGAAAGCCTTGGGCAAGTTTTCAAGCTGGTCTTCCCTGCACTTGGAAACAGACTTGGAAACAAAACATGTTGTTTTGGAGGGCATGGTGGGAGTGACATTGGCCTTTTGGTTTGCATGGGAGCTGGGTGAGGCCTGTGATTGCCAGCTTACCCCACTTCCCTGACAAACTGCATGACTCAGCAGAGGCAGCCATAATACTCCTAGGTACACAACTCCAGTGACCTGGGAATCTCACCCCCATCCCCTACAGCAGCCGCAGCAAGACCTGCCCAAGGAGAGACTGAGCTCAGACACGCCTAGCCCCGCCCCCACCTGATGGTCCTTACCTACCCACCCTGGTAGGGCATATAATCTTGGGAGTTCTAGGACCCCACCCACCGCCAGTCCCTCTCCATACTACTACAGCTGACGCTTTCTAGAAAGGGCAACCTCCTGGCAGGAGGCCAACCAGCACAAAAATAGAGCATTAAACCACCAAAGCTAAGGACACTCAGTGGAGTTCATTGCATCCACCACAACCTCCACTGGAACAGGCACTGGTATCCATGGCTGAGAGACCCATAGACAGTTCACATCACAGGACACTGTGCAGACAACCCACAGTACCAGCCCCAAGCCAGGTAGACTCACTGGGTGGCTAGACCCAGAAGAAAGACAACAATCACTGCAGTTCGGCTCACAGGAAGCCACATCCACAGGAAAACAGGGAGAGCACTATATCAAGGGAAAACCCTGTGGGACAAAAAAGATCTGAACAACAGCCTTCAGCCCTAGACTGTCCCTCTGACAGAGCCTATTCAAATGAAAAGGAACCAGAAAACCAACTCTGCTAATATGATAAAACAAGGCTCGTCAACAATCCCCAAAATTCACGCTAGTTCACCAGCAATGGATCCAAACCAAGAAGAAATCCCTGATTTACTTGAAAAAGAATTCAGGAGGTTAGTAATTAAGCTAATCAGGAAGGGACCAGAGAAAGGTGAAGCCCAATGCAAGGAAATCCAAAAAGTGACACAAGAAGTGAAGAGAGGAATATTCAACAAAATAGATAGCTTAAAGGAAAAAAAAAACAAAATTCAGGAAACTTTGGACACACTTTTAGAAATGTGAAATGCTCTGGAAAGTCTCGCAGTAGAATTGAACAAGTAGGAGAAAGAAATTCAGAGGCCAAAGACAAGGTGTTTGAATTAACCCAATTCAACAAAGACAAAGAAAAAGAATAAGAAAATATGAACAAAGCCTCCAAGAAGTTTGGGATGATGTTAAACAACCAAACCTAAGAATGATCGGTGTTCCTGAGGAAGAAGACAATTCTAAAAGCTTGGAAAACATATTTGGGGGAATAATCAAAGAAAACTTCCTTGGCCTTGCTAGAGACCTAGACATGCAAGTACAAGAAGCACAAAGAATACCTGGGAAATTCATCACAAAAATATCTTCGCCTAGGCACATTGTCATCAGGTTATCCCAAGTTAAGACGAAGGAAAGAACCTTAAGAGCTGTGAGATAGAAGCACCAGGTAACCTATAAAGAAAAACCTATCAGGTTAACAGCAGATTTCTCAGCAAGGACCCTACAAGGTAGAAGGGATTGGGGCCCTATCTTCAGCCTCCTCAAACAAAACAATTATTAGCCAAGAATTTTGTATCCAGTGAAACTAAGCATCATATCTGAAGGAAAGATGCAGTCATTTTCAAACAAACAAATGCTCAGAGAATTCAGCATGACCAAGCCACGACTACAAGAACTGCTAAAAGGAGCTCTAAATATTGAAACAAATCCTGGAAACACATCAGAACAGACCCTCTTTAAAGCATAAATCATACAGGATCTATAAACAAAAATACAAGTTAAAAAGCAAAAACAAAAAAATCAAAGTACACAGGCAACAAAGAGCATGATTAATGCAATGATACCTCACATTTCAATACTAACGTTGAATGTAAGTGGCCTAAATGCTTCACTTAAAAGATACAGAACTGCAGAATGGATAAGAACTCACCAATCAACTATCTGCTGCCTTTAGGAACCTCACCTAACACATAAGGACTCACATAAACTTAAAGTAAAGGGGTAGAAAAAGGCATTTCATGCAAATGGACACCAAAAGTAAGCAGGAGTAGTTATTCTTATACCAGACAAAACAAACTTTAAAGCACCAGTGATTAAAAGGGACAAAGAGGGACATTATATAGTGGTAAAAGGCCTTGTCCAACAAGAAAATATCACAATCCTAAACATATATGCACCTAACACTGGAGCTCCCAAATTTATAAAACAATTACTAGTAGACCTAAAAAATGAGATAGATAGCAACACAATAATAGTGGGGAACTTCAATACTCCACTGACAGCACTAGACAGGCCATCAAGATAGAAGGCCAACAAATAAATAATGGACTTAAACAATACCCTGGAACAAATGGACTCAACAGATATATAGAGAACATTTGATCCAACAACCACAGAATACTCATCTATTCAACAGCTCATGGAACTTTCTCCAAGATAGACCATATGATAGGCCATACAATGAGCCTCAATAGATTTTTAAAAATTGAAATTATACCAACACTCTCTCAGACCACAGTGGAATAAAACCAGAAATCAACTCCAAAAGGAACCTTCAAAACCATATAAATACACGAAAATTAAATAACCTGCTCCTGGATGAGCATTGGGTCAAAAATGAAATCAAGATGGAAAATTTAAAAATTCTTTAAACTGAATGACAATAATGACACAACCTATCAAAACCTCTGGAATACAGCTAACACAGTGCTAAGAGGAAAATTCATAGCCCTAAATGCCTACATCAAAAAGTCTGAAAGAGCACAAACAGACAATCTAAGGTCACATCTCAAGAAACTAGAGAAATAAGAATAAACCAAACCCAAACCTAGCAGAAGAAAGGAAATCACCAGGATCAGAGAAGAACTAAATGAAATTGAAACAAACAGACAACAACAACAAAATATGAAAGATAAATGAAACAAAAAGCTGGTTCTCTAAAAATGTAAATATAATTGATATACCATTAGCAAGATTAACCAAGAAAAGAAGAGAAAAAATCCAAATAACCTCACTAAGAAATGAAACAGGAGATGTTACAACTGACACCACTGAAATATAAAAGATCATTCAAAGCTACTATGAACACCTTTACACACATAAACTAGGAAATCTAGAAGAGATGAATAAATTCCTGGAAAAATACAACCCTCCTAGCTTAAATCAGGAAGAATTAGACACCCTGAACAGACCAATAACAAGTAGTGAGACTGAAATGGTAATTTAAAAATTACCAACAACAAAAAAAAGTCAGGGACTAGACAGATTCACAGCAGAATTCCAACAGACATTCAAAGAAGAACTGGTACCAATCCTTTTGACACTATTCCACAAGACAGAGAAAGAAGGAACCCTTCCTAATTCATTCTATGAAGTCAGCATCACCCTAATACCAAAACCAGGAAAGGATACAAGCAAAAACGAAAACTACATACCAATATCCTTGATGAACATAGATGCTAAAATCCTTAACAAAATACTAGCTAACCAAATGCAACAACATATCAAAAAGATAATCCACCATGATAAAGTGGATTTCATGTCAGGGATGCAGGGATGGTTTAACATACACAAGTCAATAAATATGATACACGACATAAACAGAATTAAAAACAAAAATCACATGATCATCTCAATAGATGCAGAAAAAGCATTTGACAAAATCCAACATCCTTTTATGATTAAAACCCTCAGCAAAACCAGCATTCAAAGGACATACCTTAATGTAATAAAAGCCATCTATGACAAACCCACAGCCAACATAATACTGAATAGGGAAAAATTGAAACCATTCCCTCTGAGAATGGGAACAAGACAAGGATGTCCACTCTCACCACTCCTCTTCAACACAGTACTGGAAGTCCCGGCCAGAGCAATCAGACAAGAGAAAGAAATAAAGGGCATCCAAATCAGTAAAGAGGAAGTCAAACTGTCGCTGTTTGCTGACAATATGATCATTTACCTTGAAAACCCTTAGGACTCCTCCAGAAAGCTCCTACAACTGATAAAAGAATTCAGCAAAGTTTCCAGATACAAGATTAATGTAGACAAATCAGTAGCTCTTCTATACACCAACAGCAACCAAGCAGAGAATCAAACCAAGAACTCAATCCCTTTCACAATAGCTGTAAAAATAAATAAATAAATAAAATACTTCGGAATATATCTAACAAAGGAGTCAAAAGACCGCTATAAGGAAAACTACAAAACACTGCTGAAAGAAATCACAGATTACACAAACAAATGGAAACATATCCCATGCTCATGGATGGGTAGAAATCAGTATTGTGAAAATGACCATACTGCCAAAAGCAGTCTACAAATTCAACACAATCCCCATCAAAATACCACTATCATTCTTCACAGAGTTAGAAAACACAATTCTAAAATTCATATGGAACCAAAAAAGAGCCCACATAGCCAAAGCAAGACTAAGCAAAAAGAAGAAATCTGAAGGCATCACACTATCTGATTTCCAACTATACTATAAGGCTACAGTCACCAAAATAGTGTGGTACTAGTATAAAAGTAGGCACATAGACCAACGGAACAGAATAGAGAACTCTGAAATAAACCCAAGTACTTACAGCCAATTGATCTTCAACAAAGCAAACAAAAATATAAAGTGGGGGAAAGAACAGCCTTTTCAACAAATGGTGCTGGGATACTTGGCTAGTCACATGTAAATGAAACTGGATCCTAATCTCTCAACTTATATAAAAATCAACTCAAGATAGATTCAGGACTTAAACCTAAGACTTGAAACCAAAAATTCTAGAAGATAACATTGGAAAAACCCTTCTAGACATTGGCTTAGGCAAGAATTTCATGACCAAGAACCTAAAAGCAAATATAATAAAACCAAAGATAAATAGCTAGGACCCAATTAAACTAAAGAGCTTGTGCATGGCAAAAGGAACAGTCAGCAGAGTAAAGAGACAACCCACAGAGTGGGAGAAAATCTTCACAATCTACACATCTAACAAAAGACTAATATCCAAAATCTACAACGAACTCAAACAAACCAGAAAGAAAACAACAAGCAATCCCATCAAAAAATGGCCTGAGGACATGAATAGACAATTCTCAAAAGAATATATACAAATGGACAACAAACATATGAAAAAATGCTCAACATCACTAATGATCAGGGAAATGCAAATCAAAACCACAATGTGATACCATCTTACTACTGCAAGAATGGCCATAATCAGAACATCAAAAAACAGTAGATGTTGGTGTGGATGCAGTGATCAGGGAACACTTCTGCACTGCTGGTGGGAATGTAAACTAGTAAAACCACTATGGAAAATAGTGTGGAGATTCCTTAAAGAACTAAAAGTAGAACTACCATTTGATCCAGTAATTCCACTACTGAGTATCTACCCAGAAGAAAATAAGTCATTATTCAAAAAAGATACTTGCACATGCATGTTTATAGCAGTATAATTCACAATTGCAAAATCATGGAATCAACCCAAATGCCCATCAATCAACAAATGGATAAAGAAACTCTGAGATATATATATCACATCATAGATGTATCACATCATATATATATGATGGAACACTACACAGCCATAAAAAGAAATGAATTAAAAGCATTTACAGTGACCTGGATGAGATTGAAGACTATTATTCTAAGTGAAGGAACTCAGGAATGAAAAACCAAACATTGTATGTTCTCACTGATATGTGGAGGCTAAGCTATGAGGATGCAAAGGCGTAAGAATGATACAATGGACTTTGGGAACTTGGGGGTGGAGAGTGGGAGGGGGGCGAGGGATAAAAGACAACAAATACGGTGCAGGGTACCCTGCTCAGGTGATGGGTGCACCAAAACCTCACAAATCACCACTAAAGAACTTATTCGTGTAACCAAACACCATCCGTACCCCAATAACTTATGGAAAAATTAAAATTAAAATTTTAAAAAGTGCCAGTCTGCAAAGGATGTGCTCGGGTTTTCCTTTGCAAACGTTTTCTAGATACTCTGGTAGGAAATAACATTCTACAAGGCTCCTTTCTACCCATCATTAGTTTCTGTTCTCATCAGGTAGAGCTAGAATCATGATGACAAGGTTATGTAAAGAGTGTGCACCAGTAAGCAGTAATATGAATTAGGCTTCAAAGAAAGCTCTTTTTCATAACTGTTTTCATGGTCTAGTACATGTTACATCTGAAAAAGAAAATGAACATAGTGATTCTTGGTCACAAGTAAACCAAGTCTTTCTTTCAGTATTTTAGTTCAAGCCCAGAATTGTAATTATACATTTTTGCCTTTTACTTTCACAAATTTAAGATGACTAAAGCATTACGTAGTGGTAAAATGCTGACCAGTTCTATGCATCCCTACATATCTTATGAGAAACAAAGAGTGCACAGCCAGAAAACAATGCAAAACCTTCCTGAAAATCTCTCACCTAGGTAAAGCTTGTGATTATTATACAAAGGTAAGAGGTTAAATTTGCCTTTATTTTCCAACTTAGTTCAACACTTAGCTATCATATCAATGACTGAACATTTGATAGATTTCTCTTTAACTTCAAACAATTTGCATTTTCTTGCCCATCCCTCAGTTGAATGTACATAAATAATAACTACTTGTGTTCAGTAAATATGTACATCACATAGTTGATCAAAAATTGATGATGCTCTGATGATTGATACAAAATGCCAAAAAGTATTAATTGCCTTATATACTCAAGGTTTGACCTCACTCCAACAAAATCAATTTAGGCACTGGCATAAGAGTTTCCAGCACAGAATAAATATATGTAACCTCAAATTACATTCATTACCAAAACTGTTGCAATCATTGTGTCAAAATCAGAGTAGTATACTGGTAGTTAGATGGCAAAAGGTACCAAGATCAGCCTCCTCACCTTACCAGGACTTAGAGGAGAGATATCTACAAGAAACAATGGTAATTAGGAAACAAATACCTATCATTCTGTATGTTTGTGGACCACTATTCAAAGCTGAGTTTGGAGAAGTTGTTATAGACAATCACTCTCCACCATTTGTTTCTATTTGAATTAAGCCTACATAGCTTTAGGCTGAATCAAGGTGACTTACTGGAATAAGGCAATATGTTAGTTTTTATTAATATAAAAGAATACCAGAGAATGGGTAATTTATAAAGAAAAGAGGCTTATTTTGGCTAACAGTTATGTGGGATGTACAGGAAGTGTGGTGCTGGCATCTGCTTTGGGTGTGCACCTCAGGGAGCTAACTACAATCATGGAGGAAGACAAAGAGGGAGCCAGTGTATCATACCTTGAGAGAGGGAATAAGGCAGGTGCAGGTGCCAGGCTCTTTTAAACAACCAGATCTTGCTTGTACCACCAGAGCAAGAACTCATTCATTGCTGTGGGGATGATACCAAGCCATTCATAAGGAATCTGCCCCCATGACCTAAACACCTCCCATCAGGCCCACCTCCAACATTGGAGGTCACATTTCAACATGAGATGTAGAGAAGACACACATTCAAACTGTATCATTCTGCCCCTGGCCCCTCAAATCTCGTGTTCTTCTCACATTGCAAACTACAATCATCCTGCCCAGTAGTCCCCACCAAAGTCTTAATTCATTCCATCATTACCTCAAAGTCCGAAGACTCACCTGAGACTTAAGATCAAGTTCCTTCCACCTATCAGCCTATAAAATCAAAACAAGTTATTTACTCCCAAGATGCAATTGTGGTACAGACGTTGGGTAGACATTCCCATTCCAAAAGGAAAAATGCAGCCAAAAAAAGGGACAACAAACCCCATGCAGGTCTGAAACCCAGCAAGGTATTCATTAAATCTGAAAGTTCCAACATAATCTCCTTTGACTCAATGATCTGCATACAGGACACACTAGTGCAACAGGTGGGTTCCCCCAAGGTCTTGGGCAGCTCTGCCTCTGTGGCTGCTCTCACAGGTTGGAATCTGGTACCTGCAGCCTTTTCATGCTGAGGGTGCAAGTTGCCAGTGGCTCTACCATTCTGGTGTCTGGAGAGTGACAAACCTGTTCCCACAGCTCCACTAGGCAATACCCTGGTGGGAACTCTTTGTAAGGGCTCCAACCCCACCTGTCCCTTTGGCACTGCCCCAGTAGAGGCTCTTTGCAGGTTTCCACCACTGTAGCAGGCTTCTGCCTAGGCACCCAGACTTTCTGATACATCTGAAATCTAGGGAGAATCTGCCAAGCCCCTTTCATGTTTGCATTTTGTGTGCCTGCAGACTTAACATCATGTGGAAGCTGCCAAGACTTATAGCTTGTGCTCTCAGGAGTGGCAGCCCCAGCTGTACCTGGAGCCCTTTGAGCCATGGCTAGAACAAGAGCAGTCAGGATGCAGAAGGCAGTATCCCAAGGATGACCAGGGCAGCACAACCCAGAACCTGGTCCCTGAAACCATTCTTTCCTCCTAGGCCACTGGGCCTGTGAGGGGGGCCATTCAGACCTCTGAAATGCCTTCAAGGTCTTTTCCCCATTGTCACGAACATTAGCACTTGGCTCCCATTTAATCATACTAATGTCTCTAGCAGGTGGTTGCTGCATAGCCTGCTTGTGTTCCTTGCCTGAAAATACTCTTTCCTTCTCTATCACATGACTATGCTGCAAATTTTCCAAACTTTTATGCTCTGCTGCCCTTTTAAATATAAGTTCTAACTTTAAGTTATTCTTTTACTCCCATATCTTATCATAGGCTGTTAGAAACAGCTACACCACTTCTTGAATGCTTTGCTGCTTAGAAATTTATTCCACCAGATACCATGGGTTCATCATTCTAAAGCTCAAGTTTCCACAAAGCTCTAGGTCATGGACGCAATGCAGCCAAGTTCTTTGCTAGGGCATAACATAGATGATCTATGCTTCAGTTCCCACTTAGCTCCTGATTTCCACTCAAGGCCTCATTAGCCCAGCCTTCACTATCCATATTTATATCATAATTTTTGTCACAACCATTTAACCAGTCTCTAAGAAGTTTCAAACTTTCCCTCATTTTCCTGTTTTCTTCTGAGTCCTCCAAACTCTTCCAACCTCTGCCCATTACCCAGTTCCAAAACTGCTTCCACATTTTCAGGTATCTTTATAGCAACATCCCACTTATTGGTAACAATTTTCTCCATCAGTCCATTTTCCTTGCTATAAAGGAACACCTGAGATTGGATAATTTGTAAAGAAAAGAGGTTTATTTTAGCTCACGGTTCTGTGGGCTGTATAGGAAGCGTGGTGCTGGCATCTGCTTCTGGTGAGGACTTCAGGGAGCTTGCAATCATGATGGAAGGTGAAGGGGAAGTTGATGTATCACATGGCAAGAGAGGAAGCAAGAGAGATTGGGGAGGGGGTTGCCAGACTATTTTAAACAACCAGCTCTTTCATGAACTACCAGAGCAAAAACTCACTCACTCCCATTAGGAAGCCATCAAACCATTCATGAGAGATCCAATCCCATGACCCGAACACCTCCCACTTCTCCCTGCTTCAATCAAAAGCAGGACTCAGAACAAACACCTCCCAGACCCACCTCCAAAATTGGAGGTCACATTTCAACATGAGATTTGAAGAGGGTGCACGTCCCAAATATATCAGGCAGGAACAATCAGGAACAGACAACACTGAGAAGCAATGATTTTCCCTAGTTCTTTGCCCAAGAATGAGCATTGCCACTAGGGTGAATATAATAAAAGGAAGATAAAGTAGGTGGGCCTCATCCCATTTAGGAACAGCCTTGGCCTTTTAATTCCATTCTTACATGGAATATTTATAAAATGACAAGCTATAATCAATAGCTAAATGTGATATTGCCTAATATTTGGGTGAACCAGAAATGCTTTCAGCTGAAAGTAACAAAAAAGCCATCTAACACTGACTTGACCAAGGGTGTATTGTCCTCATGTAAGAAGGCTGCAGGTGGGCAATGGTTAGTGTTGGTTCAGCAGGTCAAAGATAGCAGAGACAGAATCTCCACCATTCTCTTGGTCTTTCCGTCAGTTCCATTACCTTATGGTTGCAAAGTGACCACCAAAGTCTAGGCATCACATGTGAATTCAAGCCTAGAAGTTAGAGAAGGGGGTTCCAGTATCACTATGCCTTTACTCAGAAAATGAGTCTCTTCCCCCAAAGCTCTCAGTAGAATTCAGTTTACATATAATTGGACAGAATTTTGTCATATCACCACTCTTGGCTGCAAGAGAGTATGGAGAAGTGAATATTTGGACAGGTGCACAAGGGAGTTCTTCTTGGGGAAGAGCAAGAGGTAGGGCTGGAGGCATGATAGAAATGAGGAAATGAGAGCCTTTAGGAAGATCACATAGTAAATATCTGGCATCACATTTTGAAGTAAGATCACTGGAGGAGAGAAGGAAACATTCTCTTCCTTTATTTAACACACATAGGAAAATAATTTCAAGAAAGAACAGAACGATACACATCAGTATATACTAGCAGGATGAGTGAAAAGGGCTTCCCTAACTAACTCAATCCAAAGTAGGACTCAGATCACGTCTGGAGCTTCACTGAACCTTCATCAAAACTGGCAGGCCAAAGTCACAGGCAATTACAGTCTTCTTTAGTATTTTAATCTACCAAACAATAAGATATGGGTAAATAACGCCACAGCAAGACACTGAAGAAATCCTTGCATTTGACGATGCATGTCCTGGTATTGAAAATGCCTAAATAAATTAAATATTTCATAATCAATTGAATAGTGATGAGAAGGACAAGACAACTGGCATTTACCACTTCTTAAAGAATTTCAAATATAAAACTTAAAGATGAAATATGAAAAAGTGGAGAGAGCTCTGGAAAGCTTTTCTAAGAACTAACTGACTATACGATAAGGCTATGCGGGGTAGGGCATGCTATTTGGCCTTACTTTTTCCACGTATATGAAAATCCAATTGAGACAAAATATTTTGGCCATGAGCATAATTTCACAGTATGTTTTTCAAGTTAATGAGACAAAACATATAGTACCTTGATACCAAAGGGTGTTGAAGAATAATATTTTTCATTTACTCAGTTAGCAAAATGGTTCTGAACCCTTTTTATCAACTAGAGTCACTGGGAGCTTTTAAAATTACAGATGCATTGGCAATCACACTGCTTAAAAATTCTGATTTAATTGGTTTGGGGTAGAGCCCAGGCATAGACATGTCTATTTGTTTGTTTGTTGCCCCTGTGTTGATTCCAAAGTGAAGCCAGAGTTGAGAACCATTGGATGAAGAAAATAATACTCAACAGCATTGAAGATGCAGTGAAGTTGGAGCACACAGAAACACTGAGTAAAAATTAGTATCATCTGTCTAAAATATAATTTGGCAATATCTCATATGCCCAAACAATTGACTCTCCTTCTAAGAATATGCTCTAAAGAAACAGGCAAAGAATCAAAGATTAATATACTGAAATGTTCACTGCAACATCAGTTATTAGTAAAAACATCCAATAGCCATATAATAGCCTGACACATTTGCATTAAATATTTTCAAATAAAAATTTCAAAAATGAGAAACTACTAATGAAGTTTATATAAATGTAGAACACAAGTGTATATATTATGGTATAAATCAAATGATATGAAAAATGCATACAAAAAAGCAAAGTAAGAACATTAAGGTAGTAGTAGCAAAGTATTAACAATAGTCTTATGGTATGATTACATTGGTAATGCTTATTTTTATATTTTATGTATTTTTCAAATAATCTATATACATGTTAATTTTATAATCAGAAAACCAAACATTTCTTTCCAAAGCCTTTGGTTTTAGCATTTGCGGATCCTTCATTTGTTTAGAAAACCCTAATCTGATTGCTGCCATATGAACTGAGTATACAGACTTCTAGTTTGAAGAAAAATGTAGGTTTTCATAATTAAATGATGAGTTCATTAAGTTGGGGAGGTAGTTCTCAAAATACTTTTTAAGTTTCCATAGCTTCTTTATGAAATGAGCTCTTTTATATAAAATATAATTTAATCTCAAAATGTAATTCTAAGATGAGTATAACTGTACGTAGTCAGAATGTATAACAAGATTAGCCCAATTTTCTGTACTATGGTTGCCAAAGATGTTAACATCCTAAGGGAAATTTAACCAGCACTGTTTCTCAATTTGTTAAGTATACTAAATAATCTGTGATATAATAAACAACAAAGTTGTAGATATTCATTCGTAAAGATATTCCCCTAGACATAGGTACTTTTCCTTCTTACTCTCCTATTTGTTTCCCTTTGTTCCAATCATCTTCCTCCCAAAAAGAAATCTAGTACATTGCCTCTCTGAATGTAAATATTTACAACATTTACATTTGCAATATTTAGGTTTGCTTCATGGGAGTTCATGGCTTAGCCAAGCACACTACAGCATTGGTTTTCAATTTTACATTCCCAAAGGAGACAGCTGGCTTCATGTCATGGTTATTGAGTTAATTGCTGTTTTGATGACTTGGGGTAATGACTTGTATAACCCTTTAATTTAAAGCATTTCAGAAAACATACACAGACACTGTTGGGTATGGACAAGAGTCCAATCTGAGTCACCATGCTACACAAAAGATGGAAGAGAAAAGTCTCCACTTCCATGCCAGGCTGAGAATTTAGGAGGAGAACCTGACCACACTACTTCTGTAGTGTAAGAGCCTCTTGCTATTAACTTGTCAGCCATGAGCAAGAAAATGGGCTCTTGCTCAATGATTTGGGGGAGCTAGACTTGAGCTTCTACTATTCAAGTAATGACGCTTGAATACGCTAAAGGGAAGGGGTGAGTAGTTACCATGGGACACACAGAGGATTACAGCTTATATGGATTAAGGTCAGCCTAATTAGTGCATGGAAACAACCAAACTAAAAGCCAGTGTGATTAGAGAGTCTACATTTGTTAAGGGCAAAGATGACGGGCTATAGATTGTATTCTAGGGAGGCCTAGCAAAGGAGCAACATGTAAATGAGCTCCATAACCTACACAACAGGCAATTTGTCTCTGGGCACTTCTCACCTGCTCTACAAGCTGGCTTTTCCCCAGCACCAATCCTGAGATCTTATTTTTGCTTTCAAACAATTGTCTGCCTAATTCCCACTAACTCTAAAACAGCAAAGGGGCTGGCTGGCAACACCCCAAGTGGTGATGCCCCTCGGGTCTATTCACACTGTGGAGCAAGAGGAGAGGGGGAGGTGAAGAAGTCCAGAAAAAAGAACCTGTCTGCAGCCTTGCAGGATCAGCAGCTTCTGTGAAGGGGCCTAAGGCAGCTCGATCTCACTGTCATCATCCCAGGACAATACGGGGACATGGGGACTATGCTACAATGAAAGAAACCTAGAGATGACTTGAGACCTCACTTAAATTTAAATGAACAAATACTGTCATTTCAGAAAAGCTGCTGACTGTCCATCTCAACTTTATAGTTTAACCTACCCCCATCTCAACTCTGCCAGACCCCAGAAATTCAGCAGGGATTTAATTTAAGACTTTGCTCTGGGAGAAAATATTAATAATCATACTATAATAACAAATAACTATTGAACATTTACCATGCTTCAAGCACTATGTTACAACTTTAAATGAACTTCGGTAGGTATATTATCAGCATCATCATCAATTCTGAGATGCAAAAACAACCTCAGAAAGGTGGCCGGTTCTGTTCTGAATCAAATAGGAGGAATGGGTAGGACCAAGATCAAGTGTAGGCAGCTCCATGACAGGGTTGTGTTGTGAACCACTGTGGGAGGTAGGAGAGGAGTGGAAGAGAGGAGGCAGGAGAACAGTAACTGTGAGGCAACCACACCTGAGTGCTAACTCTATGCCAACTTCTTTGCTATCATAACACAGCATAACAACTGAAGATAGTTTGTTTCATCAACCCCCATTTTACATATGAGGAAAAGGAGGTTTGAAGGGATTATATGACCCCCAGCTGGTAAATGCTGGAGCTAGCATTAGAATCCAGACAGATGCTCTAGTGACATTTGACTCAATATTCTTGCTGCTACCAGGAAGAGGCACTTAACTGAGCAGTCTGGCTGGAAACTTGAACTTTGAGGATCTTCTAACTTCGAGTAGGATGAGGAAAGTTTTCATTTAGGTCTTACTTTGTTTGATGTTTTATGTTTGTCTTCCATAAAAAGCATGAAAAATGGGCAGGTAAATGCCCTCAAACACTATAACTTAATCCTGAATAGAGATGGCTTAACAGCACAGAGAGAAAGTGGATCAATTACTCTTCCTCAGACCACAAGTCCAATTACTAGGGAGTAATAAAACCAAAGAAAGCTAAAAATGGAACATGTAAAAACAAACAGAGGATTGCTCTTTAGTTTTATTATTTTTCATAGACTAAATCAAGTCTTTTCCCCCACAGCAAGTACCATCTACTGCATGAGTCTCGAATCTCAGATGCTTGTGGGAGTCTATTACCCACCACATTATTTCCCTGGTATTTGGTCAGAGTGAGAAGGCATGATGAAAATTTTTGTCAGGCTTTATACAAGGCTGATCAATATTTTTCATTTCCCCATTTATGTGTCACTACAATTCACAGCTGAGAGGACAAGTTAACCGGATACAGCATAGGACAGAAAGCCAAGCAGATACTCAAGTCAAGGCAAAGACAGAAGGAAAAAATTAATGGAAAGAAGCTGAAGGAAGAATGGTTAAAAGAAGCAAAATAGGCCAGGCATGATGACTCACACCTGTAATCCCAGCTCTTTGGGAGGATAAAGTGGGAGGATCGCTTAAGACCAGGAGTTCAAGACCAGACTAGGCAATGTGGTGAAACCCTGTCTCTACAAAAAGTACACAAATAAGCAAGAATGATGGTGCACACCTGTAGTCCCAGCTACTTGGGGGACTGAAGCGAGAAGACTGCCTAAGCCCGGGAGGTCAAGGCTGCAGTGAGTCATGTTAGTGCCACTGCACTCCAGCCTGGGTGACACAGTGAGACCTTGTCTCAAGAAAAAAAAAAGAGGAAGAAGAAGAAGGAGGAGGAGAACAAGAAGCTCATAAAAAGCTTACAAATCCACCACTGCACATAAAATGAAGGTGGTGGACCCAGTCTAGCCAGGACTAGAGTGTTCCCACATACACCCAGCACTAGCCCAGCATCATCAGTCTCATCTATGCCACTATCAATGATGACAGCAGGTTCAGGTCCCAGACTCAATACCAAGAGAGGACCTAGAAGAGAACCTTGAAACTGTGGCCAATTTCAACATGCCTCCCACTAAGATCTGTCTTGGTAGGCAACAAGTTGATGTTGACACCTCAGGCTCTAGGTTCCCTGGCACTGCTAAGTTTTGGTGCCTTTCTTCTTGGGTGCCCACTTACCCTTAGGGACTGGAAAACTGGCAACAATGGGACAAAGCTGTGCAGATCTAGGGGCACAGTCAACTTTTAAGTCAGTTAGATAGCCAACCTCTGTCTACCTCCAAGCTTGCCCTGATGGGTTAGGATGAGGAGACTGTATCTGAGCCCATTGATTGTGTCTTCAACTAAATTAAGCAGAGCTTGGGGATAGTGTTCAAACCATCACATAGCCAGAAAATCAATAAACAGCCCATGAGCCCAGGGTTAGATATGTAGACATTAAAACCATTTTTTTTTTAAAGAGAGAACTATAAAGAATGAGATCAGGAATGCTGAAGACCAAAGTCAGGTTTCCTGGAAAGGAAATGGGAATTAGGAGCAGTCACTAATTCTGCTAAAGTCTTCTGCACTTGATTCTTCCTCACAAGTTTACCCCATGGCACATCAAATCTACTTATTTTTCCATACAATTTGGGTAAGAGTAGATATTCATTAAACTTGCTTCTGGACTACTCACTGCCCCCTTTAGCACAGTGCCCCGATCAACATCTAACAAATTAATGACCTAAAGCAAGAGAACAGCCTCCCATGAGGCTTCTGCTAACACAGCTGTGCAAAGAGTGATCAGATGGATCTTTTGGCTTTGTGAGATATTTAATAGAGCAAGAGGAAGAGAATGGAGCCTGAGCATCAAAAAGGACTTTAATTGTATTTAATTATTTTATTAAAAAAATAAAACTGGGGGTAGAAACTGTTAATTAAATTTTACGTGGCATTGCTATTTTTAAAAAATATGTCAAAATAAAAAAGAAACCAAAGGATGATGAGACTGAGGGAGGAAAAAGGAGTTGGGGAGAGAGAGGAGTAGGACTAGAGGGGGCAAATGAGAGAGAAGGAGTGAGACTGATGAAGAAGGGGAGGAAACTTCCATTTGAAAGGCTCTATGAGGCACTTGGTAAACCCCATGGTGAAACGACATGGAACCCAGCTCTGTCAGAGGTTATAAGTACCCAAAGTAAGGGATAAACAAAGATAAAGTTCTAGAAGCCACAAATATGAGACAAATTCTTCAGATACAGAGAAGGACCCAGGGAAGTCCTTCTAGGAAGTACTACCAGAGGCTCCAAAGGAGAGAGGAGAATTATGGTCGATGGGTAAATTCCACTCATGTTCCCAGAATTCCAGGGACCTGGTCAACACCAGAACCTCCCATCAGACACTTTCAATGCATTTATATAGTTCAGTAAGGAAATGTTACTCTGGCTTTAAAACAGGAGCTAATGAAGAAAGATAATTCCCTTTATAGTTAAATTATGAATTTTTCAGGAAATTGAACTTTTGTGTGATGGCGTACCTATACTGCATTTACATCTCTGAAACCTAAGTATGGGCAATAAGCAAACATACCACCTAGTGGCGGACTACCTGTAGTGCTAGAAACACGAAATCCATTCCCTTTTGATATAAAAAAAAGGTTTTTTTTCCTCATAAGACTTTAATATCCAGTAGTGAAACTAGCAGCTTATAAAATTTGCAGTATTGGAGAGAAGGAAAAAATCCAAATATATATTATTTCCTTTCATTAACTGAATACTAGAGAATGGACGAGACTTTATAACTGCAGGAAGAATACATCCTTTCATTAATCCCAGCTGCTTAATTAAATCAATTGGAAGTCTCTAATTTCATTGTGTCTTTTCAGATACTTTAAATCCATTTATTGGGAGAAGAAGATTTTAGATGGCTAAAGTCACATTTGGTTGAATTTCTTTAGAAGACATAATCTCTTAGTGCAGAAAGGGATTGTCTGAGACAATCAACTGACAGATTCCCTCCCAGTACTTTTGAAGGCTGTCAGAGGACAAAGCAATCATCATACACAGTGGGGCTGATTCCTATAAGCCACGTATGATAAAAAGAAAAAAAGATTAGCCTCCTCGTTCAGTAGTCACACTTCAGTCCCTGGAGAAGGTGGAATTTTACCACAACATCTGGCCAGCAGAAAACTACCAGGATCGCAGAAAATGTATTTACCCATCCCTTCCTGGAAGAGAAGGTAATTCAAAGTAGCAAAGAAAAAAGTGACACATTTCAAAACAATAAGGGGAGAAAAAAATCTGTACAAGGTCAAAGAAGGAATATCAGAACCTAATGGTCATTCAAGACATGTCTGCAATGACTTTCTGGTTGTATTTAAGCATCAGTAACATTTTTATTTTGGGGAAGGAGAGATACAAAATTTAACAAAGTAAGTGATGGATAATTAAGAAGTGCCTGTATGTGGGGCTGGTTTGAGTGTAAACACCAGTCTTCCTCTGTAAGTAACAGATCACTGGCCAGGTTTGGGGGCTCGTGCATGTAATCCCAACACTTTGGGAGGCTGAGACAGGCGGATCACCTGAGGTCAGGAGTTTGAGACCAGCCTGGCCAACATGGTGAAATTCCATCTCCACTAAAAGTACAAAAAATTAGCCAGACCTGGTTGCACATGCCTGTAATACCAGCTACTCGGGAGGCTGAGGCAGGAGAATCGCTTGAACCGAGGAGGCAGAGGTTGCAGTGAACCGAGATCACACCAATGCACTCCAGCCTGGGTGACAGAGCAAAACTCTGTCTCAAAAAAAAAAAAAAAAAAAAGAAAGAAAAGAAAAAGAAAAGGAAAAAGTAACATTACTTTTGCTACCCACCACACGCCCCCCGACAAAAAAGAGAAATTCTCAACTATGGAAAAATGTGATTTCTGGAAAGCTGCTGCTAAGAGAAATCTTGTCAAATTGTACTACCATATTATCATGACCCACCACTGTTCTCTTTCTACCTCTTTTTATGAAAGGGCAGAACTTACACATGTTTATATTTTTAAAAACATTACAAAAGGTGTACTTGTTCCATCTTGAGATAAAATTGAATCCCTGATGCCACATTCACGGGGAGCTCCAAGTGGTTAGTAAATTCTCTTGGGGCTTATGTTCTCCCAGTCATTTCCCCTTCTGATTCTCTGTTTCTGCTGAACTCCTCCCCACACTCAGCTCTCACCTCCTACATCCCCTCTGGCCTCTTTATTGATTCCCAGTCTATTTAAACAGTCTCTTTTGCTAATTTTCCTAAAGCATCAGTTACTCATGGCAGGGGGTATATGATACATTTTATAGAAGGTCAGAAGCCATGATGGGGATTATATTACAACAGCCCACAAATCCCAATAAAACAAAATATAATAACTAATTTCATGGTGCTTAATTGAGTGAAAAACAATATAAAATGGTATGCCTAGTGTTTGGGGACGGTCAGAGGGAAGGGTCTTGCTCTGTCACCCAGGCTGGAGTGCAGTGGTGCTATCACAACTCACCACAGCCTCGAACTCCTGGGCTCACCACAGCCTCCCACCTTAGCCTCCCAAAGTGCTGAGATTACAGGTGTGAGCCACTGCACCCAGCGGTGTGCATATTCTGATTGTGTTAACATTACCCACTAGGAAGAAAAAAAAAAAAAGGAAATACACAAAAGTGTGAATAGTGGTTATCTTAAGTTAATAAAATTACTGTTCATTTTTTTCTTCCCCTTCCTCTCAAACTTTCTACAACGTCTTTGATGTACTTGCCTCTCTACATGTCAAGGTGGGTGACCTTCTCTTCCAGCCCCCATATCTCTGGGCTTCCTTTTCATATTTATAATGGAATGTCATCTCTGCCCAGCTTAGTGAAATGTTGCAAGCCTGTGGCTTTGCACTTTCCCATCTGCTGAGAAGAGTTGCGTTCCAGGTACTTATCAGAGATGACCTCTAACTCTTTGCTGCTCAATATTTTGCAAAACTTCAGCTGAAAATAAATAGTATAAATGGAAGATTGCCTGGAGGTTATTTCTTTCCCTTTATAGAATTGCACTTTGGCAAAATGCCAAGAATGAGGGATGTTATACAAAGAGGTCTGACACAATTCAGTCGCAGTCACTGCAGGGCATTTTAGGAACCTGATCATCAGAGCTCAAATACTTTTTATGAGTAACTGTGAGAAAACTTACTTCTGTTCTTAACACCAGGGACAACTGAGCTCCTCCTAAAAAGCTTTATTTTTTTAAATCACATAACCAAATGGGATTTTCCTCTTTGCTTTAGTCACTGGGAAGCCTACAAATGTTTATTCCACAGGTATACATTTTCTATATTTACCTTTGCCATATTTATCCTTTCTCTTAGTCCTCATTTATTTTATATTCTTTTTTTTCATTGTCTTAAAGTTTTTATGAACCAAGACAGTTATAAGAAAAGCACTTGCCCCACTGTTATGAAGGAAAACAAATTTGAACAATTGCCCATGGAATGATGGAGACATATGATCAGAACTTCTTTTCACTCTTCAGTGAAAAAGAGACAGCATCTTCTTTGGCAAAACAACACTGATCAAGGAAAAGAAGAATACTTCAACATTTTCTCTGTGAATCCTGGGATGTTTTCCACAAGAAAGCTGGATCTCTTTAAGAGCTTCTGAGCTGGCAAAATGTTTTCATTAAACATATTCAAACAGTTTTTCTCTGTGGTTTGCCCTGGGAAAATGTGTGTGCATGAGTGTACCTAGTTGCTTGCTTTGCATCAACAAAAGGACACCTTAATATTCACTTTTTAGGAAAAGCATGTATATAAGGAACAATCATATGAATTTCTGTTCCAGGGCCCTTGCAGAGCAGTAATAGGTTCTAGCTCTGCTTAGCTGGGGATAAGTCACATGAGACAGCAAACCTGGAATTTCATGGCAGAGCTTGTGTATACCTCCTGTTGTATAAAGGTTATTGTGTGATCATCATACTGCCTTGTTACCCAGGCTCTTTGGAACTCAGTAGGAAATATTAAAAGTACATAATCTTAAGTATTAAGGTTTAAAGAGAAGATCTTTGCTATCATGTTTAAGACAGTCCCTTCAATATAATCCAGAGCTGGCTTGTTTTCCCCCTCAATGACTTTCTAGAAAAACTCTCATCCCTTTTTGCTGAAATGGAGCTGTACCTTGTCACAGGATGGTTCTATATAGCCTCAGTTGTCACTAATGCCCTTCCCCACAAATATAAGCCCCCTATTAAAAACCAAAAAGTAACAGATGCTGGCAAGATTGTCAAGAAAAAGAAACTCTTATACACTGTTGGTGGGAGTGTAAATTAGTTCAACCATTGTGGAAGACAGTGTGGTGATTCCTCAAAGACCTGAAGACAGAAATACCATTCAACCCAGCAATCTCATTACTGGGTATATACCTAAAGGCATATAAATAATTATATTATAAAGACACATGCGGCCGGGCGCGGTGGCTCAAGCCTGTAATCCCAGCACTTTGGGAGGCCGAGACGGGTGGATCATGAGGTCAGGATATCGAGACCATCCTGGCTAACATGGTGAAACCCCGTCTCTACTAAAAAATACAAAAAACTAGCCGGGCGAGGTGGCGGGCGCCTATAGTCCCAGCTACTCGGGAGGCTGAGGCAGGAGAATGACGTAAACGCAGGAGGCGGAGCTTGCAGTGAGCTGAGATCCAGCCACTGCACTCCAGCCTGGGCGACAGAGCGAGACTCCGTCTCAAAAAAAATAAAAATAAAAAAAAAATAAAGACACATGCACATGTACATTCACTGCAACACTATTCACAATAGCAAAGATATGGAATCAACCTAAATGCCCAACAATGATAGACTGGATAAAGAAAATGTGGTACATATACACCATGGAATACTATGGTAGCCATCAAAAAGAATGACGTAATATCCTTTGCAGGGACATGGATGGAGCTGGAGGCCATCATTTTCAGCAAACTAAGGCAGAAACAGAAAACCAAATACCACATGCTATCACGTATAAGTGGGAGCTAAATGATACAAACACATGGATACATAGAGGGGAACAACCCACAATGGGCTGATCAGATGGTAAAAGGTGGGAGGAGGAAGAGGATCAGGAAAAATAGGTATAAGGCTTAGTATTTGGGTGATAACCTATACAACAAACCCCCATGACACCAGTTTACATATGCAACAAACTGCACATATATCCCTGAATTTAAAAGTTTTAAAAAGTCCCCAAAAGATGGCTGTATGACTGTAAGCAACAACAGTTAAGTTGTTGGAGTTCACTGGAGTTAACTAAGTTCTTACTATGTGCCTGGAACAATGCAAAGCTCTTTATGAAGATCTCATTGTCCTTCACCACCAGCCTTCTAGGTAGGTGCTGTGGTCTGAATGTTTGTGTCCCTTACAAATTCCTAAGCTGAATCCTAATTACAAACATGATCATATTAGAAGATGGGGCATCTGGGAGGTGATGAGGTCATGAGGGATCAGTGCCCTTAGAAGAGGCCTGAGGATGCTGATTTGCTCCTTCTACCATATGAGGATGCCTAGAAGTTGCCATCTACGAGGAACAGGCCCACACCAGACACCAAATCTGCTGGTCACCTTGATCTTGGACTTCCCAGCATCCAGAATTATCAGCAATAAATTCTGTTGTTTGTGGATTCCATTTAAGGTATTTTGTTAGAGCAGCAGGAATGGACTAAGGCAGTAGGTCTATCTCCATTTTAATGTTCAGGCTCAGACCACTGAGTAACTTGTCCAAGGTCAAACAGCTACCAGATGACAGAAACAGGATTCAAACCCAGATCTGTCCAACTCCCAAATATATACTCTTAAACATGACATTATTGGGACTCCATTTGTCCAGAAGAGCAGAAAGTCTAAATCCTCTTTCCATGGCTTGTTCACCCCAATAGAGCTAAGAAGTTCCAGGTACTCACTCATGGGCAGAGGGTCTGCCAGTCCTGCTTTCTCCCAGTTAGCCCCTAGAGCCAGAACTCAGTCATGCTTCTTTGGTCTCCAGAGTACCATCATAGCTTGTAACAGAAGACAGTTGCTTTAGAAAACAAAATTAGTCCTGAAACCTGGTGTCCCATGAAGTTTAAAAAGGTCTTCCATTGACTAACCCTGACTTCACTAGAAGGCACGGTCACCTCCAGCTATGTCCAAAACAGTTTAAGTGAGGCTGGACCTCTACCCTAGAGTTTCTTATGACAGTGTTAGCATTCCCAGAGGTGTCTTGGAAATATGAGGGCACATTTCAGTTGTCATAATGACTGAAGTTTTTGTGTTGCTGGCTTTTAGTGGGCCAGGATTCCAGACATCCTGCAAAGCAGATGACACATCCTACATATCAAGAAAAATGGTCTACAGGAGACTGAGGCAGGTGGGTCATTTAAAGCCAGTAGTTTAAGACCAACCTAGGCAACATAGCAAGACCTTGTCTCTAAATAAATAAATAAATAAATAAAACTTTAGCCAGGCATAGTGACACATGCCTGTAGTCCCAACTACTTGGGAGGCTGAGGAAGGAAGATGACTGGGCGCTCAGAAGTTAAGGCTGTAGTAAGTTACGGTCATGCCACTGCACTCCAGCCTGAGCAAAATAGTGAGATCCCTCCCACCAAAACAAAAAAAACAAAAAAAAAGGTCTACATGCTTCATATATCCAAAGATGTTCCAATAGGCATCAAGGGTTTCCTCTTTATTTATAATTATCTGAGCAAAGGTTTTGATTTTGCCTTATATATAAGCAAAAATTACTTTTTTAAAGTTTTATGATAACTGAATTTTTCAGGAATACAGCTACTCCATCTAGAAAAGGGAAGATTGCTATGTATTTAACTTGGAATATCATCAATTGTGGCTCACCATTTCAGAAAATCATGTCACTAACAGCAACACTACTTGTGATATGATAGTGTACATTCCATTCTACTACACCAGTATCATATGGATACGATGACCTATGGGCTTCCACATTCATGAAGATCCTACATGTGCAATATCTGACCACTGCACATCGTCTTCTGAAGTGGTTTGGCCATATTGCTTTTTTATAAATTATTTTCCCTTCACGTTTCCTTTATATTATAATCAGAACATTATTTTGATTATTTTTTATAGATTATATATGTATGTATATCTTATATATGATTTTCGTTTCAGGACAGGGAAAGGGCATTTCAAGATATTTCTTACCTGAAGGGGCAACTGATAGCGTTGGGAATCACTCTACTCTCCTACCTAACAGAGTGCAAACCCCTGTCTGAATAATGTGGATCTTCAGGTTAAAAAAAAAGGAGGCTTCTTTACTCAGTGTTATCTCAGCTGAGGATGCTCTATGCCAAAAGTGATTTGGGTTACCAGCTGCCATCTTTTTAGATTCAAATGCCCAAGCCATTTGCTCAAAGCAGAATCCTTCACTTTTTGGAACAAGGCAAGATCCAATGCCATTGCTAACATCCAGCACAACTCTGTCCCCATAGGCACTTTAATACTACAGGGACCTTTTTATATTCCTATGGCATTGGATCACCCAGACCACTCAAAGGTTTCTGTAACCTGAAATTACAAGAAGACGGGGTTGAGAGATTTTGGTCCCTTCCCTCCCAGGAGGGCCATTAAAGCTCTTATGGAAGTTTACTTACCCCTATCCTGCTGTCTTCCTTACAATTTTAAATTCTTAATATCTATATACTGTCCCAGTGAAAAACCTCACTGGACACTCCACCAAAACTACTGACAGTCACTTTATATACTTATTCTCCCTTCGGATCCAGATGAAATGCTATAAAAGGCCAGAAGTTGAGCAAGAATTATTTCCTTTCCCCAACTGAAGAAAGTGAGGCTCAGAAGGACTTAAGGGACTTTGTCAAGGACACAGAGCTCATGAATGCAAAGTCTGGACAAAAACCCTAGCTTTTGAATCCAAATGCCAGGATGGGTCACACCATATTAAGGTGATGGAAATTTTTGCAAAGCCATCTCAGAGTCGAACAAGTTCCTTCTACAACACATCTGTGAAAGTTTTTTCCTTCTTTCTCAAGCAAAGTAACTAGAGTCATCCTCTAGATAAGCAGATAAAATATTACTTACAATTTAGATGGCACTTTATATTGAATGTGGGCCAGAAATCCTTCTAACACACACAACTCACGCACACTCATACCCAAACTCCCACCTGTTACTTGCTCAGCTGCTTATTAATGGAATGGGACATTTACTCACACAACTTAAAATCTTATCTGGGGGCTGCAGACTTCATACTGGAATTATGAAACATTTCCACCTTATTAGCCCCTGCATTCCTGAACTCAAAGGTCCTACAGAGCCTGAGGAAGGGAGCCAGAAGTTTAAAGAGCGCCATTTTTAGTATGTTTTCCTGCTCATAATGAGGGAGCTTAGGGTCTCTTTATGCTCTGAAATCCCATGTTGCTTTGACAAGGGCCTCTCTTCCTTTCCCTTAAGAAACACTGGGCATTCACCATTCTCCTCTCAGGGCACCTCCAAACTCTCTAGAGAGCAAAGCAGCGCTCTCCCGACTACCTCTGAGAGTTCACCCAGACCCAAGAACCACATGCAGCTCTGTAAGGGAGAGTGGCTACAGGCTTCTGGGACCTGGAAAACTGGTGCTTGCTACTACCAACGGGAGCATCGTCAGGCTGAACATAGGACAGACATGGGTACTCCCGCCTCCCCAGTGCCTACTCGTCAGAGTTTATATGTTAAGACTGGTGCTTGATCCACATTGTCTATGTCAGTGAACAAGTACTATAGATTCGCATTCAGTGGTTAAAATTACACACAGCGGACCCTTACTGTTAACTTCCTTCCACGAAACAACTTTAGTACAAGATAAGTGTCTCTTGTATCTGGTCCAAGACTCTGTGCTGCCATGTTACACAAGGATTACAGTACGAAGTGTCCTGTCTATGAGAGGTTCATGCTATGTCCTCCAAAAGTCACAACTTTATCAAGGCTTTAAACATTTTCAGTCCGAGTTCTGATTGCAGTAGAATTTCAGTGGTTACAGAAGACACGATAAGTATAGTCTGGATACAGATTACCCTCGTTAGTCACTTAAACGATGCTTTAAGTGTGTGCATGCAGGGGCCTCCTACTGTGGGCTCCGTGGTTATGGCCCCAGACATTACAAATGTCAATGCACTTGAAAAAAAGTTTAAAACTAACAAAAGGAAGAAAAAGTTACATGGCAAAAAGTGTAATGCTCCTGGGATCTCCAACCTTATTGAACATGACAACATGTATATAATGACAAAAATTCCACAGATCGACTCCCATATGATACTAGAGATCAAGACCAAAGGAAACACAGGACTGCAGCAGGTATTTCTGGGTGAGAAAAGGGAATATAATTTTATGGGGGAAAAGGGAGTTTTTGTGGGGGTAGGAGTTTCCAAGTGCCCACATCAAGGGGTTGATTTAGGCTTGGGAAGGGAAGATACTGAAAATGTATCAGCCACAATAATGTGTATGACAAAAAAAAGTTGAGAAGATGAATTTGGCAGTGAAATTTTAAATAGATGCCACAAAACATCACAGTCTCTTACTTAATCCATATAAACCAATAACTCCCACAAAACCCCCAAGAAGATTTTTAAAAATTAACCAGAGAGTGTTTGGGGAGAAAAATACAAAGACCCATCCCTGCCCCCCAAATCCAGATGACCACAAGAAAGGCACAGTCAACTTGCTACTTTGGTTGTAAATCCAAATGTATACACTGCCAAGTCTAGACACAGGACAAGTATTTATAGCTGAGCAAAATTTAGATGGCCAGTAACTTTTCCTACCACAGATACTTTGGTGATTAAGGAAAAGATTCTGGCCAGGCGTGGTGGCTCACACCTGTAATCCCAGCACTCTAAGAGGCTGAGGCAGGTGGATTATCTGAGGTCAGGAGTTTGAGACCAGCCTGACCAACATGGTGAAACCCTGTCTATACTAAAAATACAAAAAAATAGCTGGACGTGGTGGCACGCGCCTATAATCCCAGCTACTAGGGGGCGCTGAGGCAGGAGAATTGCTTGAACCTGGGAGGCAGAGGTTGCAGTGAGCCAAGATCCCGCTGCTGTACTCCAGCCTGGGTGACAGAGCGAGACTCTGTCTCAAGAAAAAGTAAAGAAAGATTCTGATGATGACCAGAGGCTGGGGGAGGTGGGGAGGGAGGGAATGGATGATCAAACAGAAGAAAGTATCAAACAGAAGGAATAGATTTTGAGATCTATTGCACAACAGGGCGACTACAGTCAATAATTGTGCACTGTATATTTCAGAATAACTAGAGGCTGAATTTCAAATGTCTCACCATAAAACATGATAGGTGAGTGAGGTAATAGATATGTTAATTAGGTTAATTTAATCATGCCACATTGTATACATATATCAAAACATCAAATCACACTCCTTAAAGGTATACAATTATGACTTGTCAATTAAAAATAACATTAATAAATTTTGAAAATATACAAAAAAGGAAAAAATAGATTCTAATAGAAGAGCTATTCTATCTGACAGTATATTAGACTTGTTAATAGAAACCAACTGAAGCCAGTTCATATTAGAGACAAAGGAAATGGGAAAAGAATTTGACCTGATGAATAGTTCCTGTTTTCACCTTCAATTTCCAAATAATCCTTGTTGCAATATTTCCGGTAATTTCTCCAATGAATTGTCTCCTGACGTGAACTTGATTAGAGGAAACAATATTAGATCTGCAAGACACAGCTCCATTTCTCTTCAAATTCTATAAACTTTCTTCCGTGGGCAGGGCCTCCCTAGATTTCTTAAGAGAGCCAAACAGAAGACAGGACAGGGATTAGGGGAGGGGGGCTAGAATCAAAAAAGGAAAATACAAGCAACTTTAGTGGATGCTCCTTAAATTTCTTTGTAAAAACAAAAAAAGAAGTTATAACGGCTGCCAAGTTATAACTATTGATTTATTTTTCCTTCAAGTTACTAAGAGAATTTTTAACTGCCATACTTTGCTATAAGATCCTAATCAAAACAACAGAGGGAAAAAGGATGTTTCATTTCCCTCTTCAGGGGGTCCTGTAAGACTCCAAGTTTTACCTGAGGCATCCAATTTGGTACCAAGTCATGCTAACATAAATACTACTTGGTATCTCTTGTTTTGTTCTCATTTTATTTTTGCCTTGCTCCACAAACAGATGTTAGAGGAAGGCCAGTTCTAAGAATGGCCACTGGCAAGAAAAAAATAAACTATAAAAGTTTACAGTGTGCCTTTTTAAAGTATAAGGCATGGAGTTCATCAAGGATCTCACTTAAACTTCATCTATCCACATTAAGTATTAATGACATCCTTCTAGGTGTGAGGCTTAAAACAGTCAGGGAACACTTTGCATAAATTCAGTGAGGAAGCTGCTCTGTGCCTGAGCTCCTCCTAACTGCTGAAAAGGGATTATTCTCCTCAGAATTCCTCTGCAGCCTCCTCCCAGGGAGTACTGATGTCATGTTTGCAAAGTACTTTGAACCTGCTCAGAAGAAAGGCAATACACAAACTCAAGACATTCTTCTCATACTATGTAAGACATAGCGATCATTTTTTTGTTTCACATTTAGAAAACTGCCTCTCTAGCCAGGCAAGGTCTATGATGAAATCACTGCAAAGGAAAGACGAGATCTCCTATGACCTTCATGTGTCTTTTGTTGCTTGTTTTGAGGAGTCTTTTTAAAATCTGTTTTTACTGATATGAATACTTGACATATTTATAGGGTGCGTGTGATATTTTGTTAGTGCATAGATGGTGTAATGTTTCAGTCAGGGTGTTTGGGGTACTCATCACCTCAAGCATTTATCATTACTATGTGTTAGAAACATTTCAAGTTCTCCATTCTAGCTATTTTGAAATATATAATATCTTCTTGTTAACTATGGTCACTGTACTATCAAACATTAGAGCTTATTCTTTGTGTCTAACTGTGTATCTGTATCCATTAACCAGCCTCTCTTTATTGTCCCCCCTCTCCATTCCCTTCCTAGCCTCTGCTATCTGTCATTCTACTCCATCTCCTTGAGATCAACTTTTTTAGCTCCCTCATGAGTGTGAGAACATGAGATATTTGTCTTTCTGTTCCTGGCTTATTTCACTCAGCATAATGACCTCCAGTTCCATCTATGTTACTGCAAATGACATAAACTTACTTACTCTTTTTTATAACTGAATAGGATTCTCTTGTGTAGCTATACCACATTTTCTTTGTCCATTCATCCATTGATGGGCACTTACGATGATTCCATATCTTTGCTAATGTGAACAGTGCTGCAATAAACATGCAAGTGCAGGTATCCCTTTGATATACTGACTTCTTTTCTTTTGGATAAACACCCAGTAATGAAATTGCTGGATAGTATGGCAGTTCCGTTTTTGGTTTACTGAGAAACTCCATACTATTTTCCATAGTGGCTGTACTAATTTACATTCCCACCAACACCATATAAGAGTTTCCTTTTCTCCATGTCCTTGCCAGCATCTGTCATTTTGTTTTGAGCAATCTTTATGCCAGCCAACTCTCTCTCCATCTCTTCTTTGTCCTTTCTTGCAGTCCCTGGCAAATGGGAGGAAGGGAGGGAAGAAGAAATATAAAGAGAGAAAACTAAACAATGATCCATCCTCCTTGTAGATGCCCTGAAAGGTGCCTAGAGTTCACCAAGAAAAGCTGATTAAAAGATCTCTTCCCATATTCCCCTCCCAATCCCAACATTTCCCCTCTCCATCTCTATCCACAATGAGACCGCTCTGGTACTTCCGAATGGCCTTTCATTATCTTCTTCCCAAAGCAAATCCAAGTCAATTTAGGAACAAGGTCCGATTTGGGTCATTAACCATCAATTATCTTTTAATTTGGGTCAGTAACCATGACCAGTTCTTCAACTATACAAGGAAACTTCTCCTAAAGGGTGAAATTTCTTATTTCTCTCACATGCAAGCCTTGTCCATTCAGAAAAACAACGAGATCCTGAAAATTGCTGTGATAAACACGCCTTCTGAGAGAGTTCAAATGTTTCCTGAGGTCGGGGGAAACAGAATTCCAAAATAGAATTCCACTTTCTACCAGGTCTTAAATCTGCTCCCACCATGGTTTAGCAATAAAACCACAGCCTACACCTTGTTATCCTATCACAGGAACAGCTGAAAATCATCTTTTTATTTTTATTTTTATTTTTTTTGAGACGGAGTCTTGCTCTGGTGCTCAGGCTGGAGTGCAATGGTGCAATCTTGGCTCACTACAACCTCCACCTCCCAGATTCAAGCAATTCTGCTGCTTCAGCTTCCTGAGTAGTTGGGATTACAGGTGCCCACCATCATGCCCGGCTAATTTTTGTACTTTTAGTAGAGAGGGGGTTTTGCCGTGTTGGTCAGGCTGGTCTCAAACTCCTGACCTCAGGTGATCCGCCTGCCTCGGCCTCCCAAAGTGTTGGGATTACAGGCGTGAGCCACCGCACCTGGCCAAATCACTATTTCTCTACATTCATAAACATACTTTCCCTCCCACACAACTCATTCAAGAGCTCCTTTAAGATCTCAGTGGAAGACCTGGCTCCTGCTAAAAGTGCTTCTCCAACTACAATAGAATCCCCTTAACTCTTTGATCTGTGTATCCATTTATTCCAGACTTTTGACTCTAGGAATCATTAAGTGGTCTTTCCTCTTTTAGATGGCAAACTCTGTCATGCCTCATAATTGAGTGGGCACTCGATAAATGAATGCTATAGTGCTCTGAGAAATAATACGCTTCCTATTGGCAGCAAATCCAAGAGAAACTTCTTTAGAAGAAAGGACTGTCAATTACCACTTAACAAGCCTGAGTTTTGGCTCCTGCAGAAAAAGCAAACAAAACAATAACAACTCGCCCCCAAGAGCAGCCACATTGCTATCTGGCTGCTGCCCTCCAGTCACCTGGCACACTGTAGGTCCCACAGAAGGTGCTCGACAAGTCCTTGCTGGTAGATTGATTTGTAAAGGCATGAGACCGGTGATATGTAATCCATCACCTGATAGGTAGATGCCAGCTGGGTTCCAAACAGTCTAGCTGTGCCCAGCTTCTGACCTCCCATGGTCCTTGGCCCCCTTACGGCTGACAAATCTAGCTGGATGTGAGATGCTGGGCCAGGAGCAGGATGCACAAAGTGAGAACTGGGAGGCTATTCTGGAACACTAGGAGGAATTTGCATTTGTTTCTCCGGCCACAGTCACAATATCCAGGTCTCCCTAAGAGTGCATTCTCATTCAAAACCTACCACACAATTCCCCTTCTATACCCCAGTGGCCACAGCTTTAGGCTTGACACTGAGTGAGTCACCATTAGAATGCACATTAGACTCACCTGGAAAGCTAAAAACTGCTCGTGCCCAGGCCCCACTCCCAGATATGTTATTCAGTTGGCCGAGATAGAGCTAGTCCTGTGTTGGTAGTCTTAAAAGCTCTCCAGGAGACTTTAATGTACAATCAGGGTTGAGGACCACAGCCTTACATTGTTGAAATCCTGGGCCCATACCTGTAATTGCCTCTCTTATACATTGAAGCTGCTGATTTATTACATGCCAGGCACTGCTCTAAATGCTTTATTATAAATGTATCCAACTCTCATAAGAAGTGGGTGTTCTTCCTATTCCCATTTTTCAGGTGAAAAAACTAAGGCATAAAGAGAGGCTAAATAATTTGCCAAAGATTTCACAGGGTCAGAGCCAGGCTTTGAACTGAGGAACTCACTCCAGCAACTACTCTTAACCCTCTTAACCGTTAGCCAATACCGCCTCTCTGCATTCATTCAACACACAAAGGCTTTCAAGTACCACATTAGTGCCCTCTAGATCCCATACAGACATAATCACCTTTTCAGACAGTCATATTTCTAAATACACATATCCAAACACATCGTCTCTTGATCAAAAACCTTCAATGGCTTACTAAATGCTTTGGGGATAAACAAACAAACAATATACAAATGGCTTCCTTAATTTTACTTGCCTTCCTCTCTGGTATCTCCTCTGGGATCTATTCTCCAACAATTCTGAGTTGCTTGCAGTTTTCACATGTACTGTATAACCCTAAAGCCAGGCTCAAAAACTGGGCCTCCCCTCCACTCTGCAGACATGGTCAATATCAGCATTAGAACGCCTCATAAATGTGTTTCCAAAACAATATAGAGTTGCTAGGACATAACCTTCCCAAATAGCCAGGCTGGAAGGAAGCATATTCATTCAGAAACTCAGCCCTTCAAGGAATGTGAGCAGCAGTATAATATAATTTAAACCTCCTTACATAACCAAGTAAGAAAATATTAAATCGACTATCTACTTCCACAAAACTCTTAAAAGTTCAAAAATGAAATATCCTGGTGAAATGGTAGTACTTAAAGAACTTGCTGCATTACTCTACCTTGCAGATTAAAATGCTTATGTTCTAATGAGCAATCTGTGCTTAACTGGCTCGGTAGAGGCCACAATGCCTCTATTTCCATAGAAACTCCCATTGTCAGAGTATTTTAAATGCTATAGCCCTCTATTCCAAAACCTCCTATAAATTACATTTATGACAAATTAGAACAATCAAATTTGGGCCAGAGTAGTAGGAATTAATTATCAGAGCTCCCAAACATAAGTGGCCCAGTATTTCATTCCTGCATTGTAAACCAAAGGAAACAAAACTCAACCCTATAAAACAAAGAACCCTGGTGAGTTCACAATGCAGCCTAGAATGTGTCCTACATTGACCTATTTCAACTTAAAACATAAACTACGTGTGATTTGCTTTAAATTTCCCAGGTCTGTAAATCTACCCACAACCTCCTCTGACACTGCATTCACATCTGTCATTGACTGGACAAAACCCAGTTTGTCCTTGCTCTGTTGTGAGTAGAACATCTTTCTGTTAGGCCATCCAACCCAGATAAAAACCTCGCACATACAGAGCCATCTGACTTCTCCTAAGTCTAGCTCAGAATGTCTCAACTGTGGCCCCACTGACATTTTAGACTGAATAACTCACTGTGGGGCCCAGTCCTGTACACTGTAGGATGTTCAGCAGCATCCCTGGCCTCTACCCAGTAGAGGGTACATCTCCCCCAGGCATGACAGTGAAAAATGTTTCAAGACATTGACAAACATTTATTGGGTCTACAATTGCTCCCAGTTAATAACCATTTGTCTAGCCTCATATTCAACCCATTTTGGAGTTTCCCTCCAACCAGAAACTATTTTTACCACATTTGGCCACATTTTTTCTTTCCAAAATTGCTCAAAAGCAGTCTGTAAAATTGTCTTTGGCCTTGGAATTTCAAAACCTTGTTCTTACTAGATTGTAACCCTCAATCAGCATTCATTTACAGTAAGTCCACATTAACCCTGGATTTAGAGTGGGGAGTTGATTTGGCCAGGTTACACAAGAATACAGTTGTTCAAAACAGTCCTTACTAATACCTGTATTCCTCTTCTGAATGCCCTCCAGGAGGGGTTAGCCATGTGGTTTCTACTGGGTGGCCATGGGCAGAGTTTTGCCTATTGCTTTCCAGTAAGCACATTACATCCCTCAAGAGGGCATTTAGGCTTAACACCGAGTAAGTCACCATTAGAATGCACATTAGACTCACTTGGAAAGCTAAAAACAGCTCATGCCCAGGCCCCACTCCCAGACATGTTATTCAGTTGGCCGAGATAGAGCTGTTCCTGTGTTGATAGTCTTAAAAGCTCTCCAGGAGACTTTAATGTACAATCAGGGTTGAGGACCACAGCCTTACATTGTTGAAATCCTGGGCCCATACCTGTCAGTTAGGTAGCACCTCTGTCAGTTAGGTAGCAAGTAAGAGAAAATTCAATCTAAACTGACTTCAGCAACAAAGGGAATTTTTTGGTACAGGTAAGCGAGAAGTACTACAGAATGGCAGCTTTTGAAACAAGCTGATCTGGGCTTGGGCCTACAAATTTGAGGCCATTTATTTCAGTTTCTTCTTCTCCATGAGTCAGTTTCATCTTCCAGCTGGCTTCCTTCAAGGTGGCAAAATGGCAGGAGCAGTTCTAGCCTTACGTCCACACATCTCTTTACTTAGAAGATAATGCCTTTCTAACTAAGCAAAAGCCCTGAGCTTCATCATAACTGAGCCAGCTTTTGTAATGTGCTTAGGGCTGAAGCATCCAATCAATGCAAACAGAGGAAGGCCATAGGTTGACTGGCTGAGGCCCTTAAACCAATCACAGTAGCTGAGGGGGAAAGTAATGTCAATGGGTTTAGAACAGTGGTTCTCAATGTATGCTCCCTGACCAGTGGCATTAACATCATCTGGGAACTTACAAAAAATGCAAATTCTTGGGCCTACTGATTCAGAAACTCTGGAGGTGGAGCCCAGCAATCTATGTTTTAACAAGCCTTCCAAGCGATTCTGATGGAAGCTAAAATTTGTGACCCACTGATTTTGACCATCAGGTCCTACTCATGGAGACTAGAAGGGGTGAATCCCACTCATTTCCCTGGCCTGTCACACAGTTAGAAAATAATGGAATGAAGCCTGGGAAGTTACCATTGAAACACTTCAGAAGGGGATGGCCCTAGAAGAGGACAGCTCATTTCACTCCTTACTTTCTATGCTGAGGCCATGTGGTAGAAATCACAGTGATGAGTACTACAAACTAGCAAATTGGTTTGAAGATTATTTCTAATGCCAATATTATTAGTCTAAGGACCTTGAAGAAAAATAATGACAAGCATCTACCCTAAGGTTGATGGATCCTAACCTACTCCCTTAGGAGAAATGTGACAAATTAAGTTACACAAATATGATAGAAGTAAACCTACTTAGCAATTAAATGGCACTGAAGAAGTCATTCTCTAAAACAGTTTCTTAATCATGACTAATTCTAAGAACCAACTAGAATAGGGTTACATATATAGATTCCTGGGCTCTACTCTAGACCAACTGAAAAAGGATCATCAAGGGAGGGGCCTGAGAATCTGTACTTTTAGCAGACATAGCCAGTGATACAAATGGATTATACATGTTTGGAAAATGCGTCAAAGAGATAAAGCCAAAAAAACAAGGAGAAAAATCTCATGGAGGAATTATTTGAATGCTTCTGACTAATCAAACAGTAGTTTCTTCCTCTTATTTTTTATTTTTATTTTATTTGAGACACGGTCTCCCTGTGTCACCCAGGCAGCAGTACAATGGCATGATCACAGCTCACTGCACCTTCACCCTCCAGGGCTCAAGCAATTCTCTTGCCTCAGGCCTCCCTCCACCCCCAGTAGCTGAGTCTATAGGTGCTCACCACCATGTCCAGCTAGTGTTTTGTACTTTTTGTGGGGTTTTGCCATGTTGCCCAGGCTGGTCTTGAACTCCTGAGCTCAAGGGATTTGCCTGCCTTGGCCTCTCAAAGTGTTGGTATTACAGGTGTGAGCCACCGCATCTGGCCTCCTCTACTTTCTTTAATGCACTGCCTCACTACTGGGGCCTCTAACTAATGTTTCTTCTTCTAGTCTGACTCTATCCCACAACCTAAACGAGTTGTTTTCCATACCACTGTCAGAGTAAAAGAAACTGGATGTCAGGCCTTGACATCTATCACAAGTTCTTACTATGGTTCACAGGATAAAATCCAAAGCCTTAGCATGACACCCTAGACTCCAACTAACCCAGTCCTTGCCTTTCTTCTTCAGCCTTACTTCACATTGTTAGTCCACTTGAACCCCACCCTTGAACCACCCTGAATCCCTTCCATTGCCTTGAATACATGCTGCTCTTTTGCCTTTGTGCCCTCTGCTAACCATGGTTTTCCTTCCCTCTTCCCCTAGTGTATCAGTCAGGTTAACACTAGGTTATGCTGAGGTAACAAAATCTCAGTAGGTGAAGATGACAAAGATATACTACTCTCTCACCCATTCTGTCAGGGGATGGTAAGTATTTTTCTTTTTCTAAAGAGCTAGATGGTAAATATTTTAGGCTTTGTGAACAATGTACAGTCTCTGTTGCACACTATGCCTCTTCTTTGTAAAACTCTTTTTAAACGTAAACATCATTCTTATCTGTAGGCCATACAAAAACAGGTGACTGAATAGACTTGGCCCATGAGCCCTAGTTTGCTAACCTTTACTCTATGTGAACATTGCTAAAGACACATAGACAGCAGGGAACTACTCACATGGGTAGTTCTAAATGAATCTTATCACTCAGAGACCTGGACTAATGCAACAGCCACCTCTTAAACATTTCTTGTCACCATGCAGACAAAAAGAGAGGGTCTCATATATGCAATTAAATGCTCCAGTCTGAAAGTGGCACCCTGTAACTTAGGCTCACAAATAATTAGCCAAAGTTAGTCTTTCGACCCCATCCAACCATAAGGGGGCCAGGATGTCCAATTCTACCATGTGTCCAGAAGTAGGGAGAATTCAGATTACTGGGTAAAAATCATGAAAAAAGCTTGGAAACAAATGCTCTGTGAAGCCTTTTCTGATACCCTCATCCTGCAGCCAGAATAGCTGCTTCTTCCTTGCAATCTTATAACACTTTAAGCATCTCTTAATCAGAGTGCTATACATAGGGTACTACAATTGCCCACTTGCCTGCCTCCCCTACCAGATGCTGAGCTTCCTAGATAAGCACTTCTGTATACCCACTACTTTGCACAGTGCCTGCTAGCCAGGGATGCTCAGTATGTGTTGCTGCAACAAATAAATGAATGTGGTGGATTGTAGGAGTGAATGGGATTGCCTCTGCATTTACCTGAAGGCATCAGGAATCCAGCAGTGTCAACTTATCTGAACCTAGTTAGTTTAACCATTTCAATCTCCACTGATGATCAATTAGCTCAGTTCAACCACTTCCATCTCCACTTATCAATTTATCTTTTTAGTTATTAGCTACTTTCTATCATAATCAAATGCATTTCTCCATACAACCTTTTTCTTCTAATAAACAATGCCTTGCAGAGAGCTGGTCCGTGTGGCCACGGAGCACTTTGATATAACGTGGGTTGGTTTTATTTTCAGTTTACAGGCCAAAAGGCAGACACGGAGAGGCACAGTGATTTTTACCAAGTTACATGTCAATCAGAGATGGAGCCAAAAGTTACGCTTTATTTTGAGTCAACAAAAAAGTTACAGGATTGAACATAGAACTGCAGCTAAGTTCACTGAAACTTTATTTATATCCCTTGGAGAATTAGAAAGTACTCACACATGTTTTTCAAAGTCTTATTATACCATATCAATGTATAGCTTGTAGTATACCTATATCTCTGAGAAAAGTGTTAAATCAAGTCTTATGACTGTTTATTAATGCTGCCTCTTTTCGTATTGATTCCACCCATCCCCTCTACTCCTTTCCTCTTGTGTAAAGCGACAGCTCATCAGATGGCATTTCAGAACCCTGAGAATATGAAAGACATCATGCACTAAGGTTTTCCCATCACATCTCAATGCCGTTTGGTGAATAACACCAGCATGCATCTTCACTACTACATGTCATAAAAACAAATTTTAGTTGTTTCACATGCAACCTGTGTGACTGATGCAGTTTGCAGCAACTGTGTAATCACAGGGTGGGCAAAATAGCATTCAAAATGAACTATAGTGCAAGATCCCCTCCATACCTAGAGTTAAGCCCTTTCAGGCTTAGCAGTCACAATCAGGATATCTTTGGTCCCACAGAAACATATCCTGACTTGGAATTTTCCTCTCCTGTGTGTCTCCTGGATATAGTAAGTTCCTAACAAACATCTCCCCTGATTGCTAGCCTTGACAAATTTCCAGAAGAACCAGGGCAAAGAGAAGACAGTGAGGCAGTGCCCACTACTCTTCAGATCACCAACAGAATAGAGTCAGAATATGATATTATTGAAATCTTCCAAGTTTGAATCAAAATAAAAACAACTTTTTAAAAATACCTAAAAACCTTTTATTTAAGAAAGTGAAATCGCTCAATGTGCCCTCCCACTCTGGTTAGATGCTTAGCAGACCACAGCAGACAATGCACCTCAACCAGGGCTAAGTGTGCAAGAAAACTGAAGTACACAAAAAGCAAATTATAGACTCAGGTACTGTCAGGCACAAAAGAAGAATCAATCCTTTCTAGGAGTCTTGCCTTTGCTTCCTTTATTCTTTCCTCGATTCTTGTAATTGAATGTTACAAAGTATATCAAGAGGAATAAACGTATGGGGCCCGTCTCTTCCAAACAAGAAAAGGTTAAGCTTTTAATTACAGGCCCTCAAACTATCATTTTGTGCAATTAGCAATTAACTATAATCGTTGATGAGCAAACGCAAAGCTGCGCTAGCAATTTCCCTTCTCCTTATCCCAGGCTGGGTTATTTTAGTCTTGTTCTGTTACAGAGGAGCAGTCACAACCGCGCGCACTCTTTCTTTCAAACACACACTCTCTCACTGAAAGATACATTTAGTTTTTAGGAAAATGGCATCTCAGCGTGCGATTGAGACCGACATCCCAAACCCCACATTTGAGCGCCCCAAACGTTTGGAGCCCCTCAGCTTCATCACTTTCTGAGTGGAGAGAGGAGGCCCGAAGAAGATGCTACCTACCAGCCTCTCTCAGGGGCGCAGGAGAGGGTGGTAGAGAGATGATTGTTGCCCCCGGAAACTGCAAGTACCCCCCCCCCCAGGTGGACGCCCCGTTAGTGGGGAGGCAGTGGCAATAGCAACGATAGTTGCATCAGCGCTAACTGCTGCTGCTGCTGCTGCATGTTCTGCTGGCGGCTGCCGGGAGGGTACAGTAATGACTGTAGAGAGCGCACAGCTGCTGCGGCGGCAGGTTCCCTGGATCAGGAAATTAGGACAGGCACCCGGGATTGGAGACGAGGGCGGTGCGCGAGCCAACCAGCGGCCGCCCCGGGCCCCCGTGAGCCCCAGGCGGCCGCGCGGAGCAGCCGGGCCCCTAAAGCAGCCCGGGTGGCGGCGGCGGCGACGGCCACAGCCACGACCACGGTCACTCATGCACGCACGCTCACACTCGCACACTCCCGGCGCAGGCACCAGGCTGCCCGGCGCGTGTAAGAGGAGCGCGTCGAGGGAAAGGAGGACTGAAGCCGCCGCGCTCCCGCCCGCCCGCCGCGCCTCCCGTTGACCACTCCCCCTCCTGCCCCCTCCTCGCTCCTCACCCCGAGCTCCAGCCGCCGCCGGTGTGGGTGCTCCGCTACCGGCTCCTCTCTGTTCTGTCCTCTCTTCTGCTCTTGGCTCCCCACCCCCTCTCCCTTCCTTCCCCTCCTCTTCCCTCCCCTCCTCTGCAGCGCCTGCATTATTTTCTCGCAGGCTCGGCTTGCACTGCTGCTGCAGCCCGGGGAGGTGGATGGGTGGGTGGGTTGGCTGGTGGGGAGGAGATTGTGCAAGTTGTAGGGGAGGGGGTGCCCTCTTCTTCCCCGCTCCCTTCCCCCCCAACTCCTTCCCCCTCCTTCTCCCCCTTTCCCCTCCCCGCCCCCACCTTCTTCCTCCTTTCGGAAGGGCTGGTAACTTGTTGTGCGGAGCGAACGGCGGCGGCGGCGGCGGCGGCACCATCCAGGCGGGCACCATGGGCACGTCCGCGCGCTGGGCGCTCTGGCTGCTGCTCGCGCTGTGCTGGGCGCCCCGGGAGAGCGGCGCCACCGGAACCGGTGAGTGAGGACGCGCCCCTCCGCCGGGGCCGGGACCCAGCCGGGGCACCGGGAGACCCCGAGGCTCAGGTCTCCGTTTGCCCACCCGCCTCCTAGGAGGCGCCTCTCGGCTCGGTCTCGCCTTCTCTCCCTCCCCTCAGTGGTGGCGCCTCTGAGCTGTCAGCGCCGCGGCTAAAGGGAGCCAGGCTTGGGGAACAGTGGGGTTTGGGGTGTCCTGACGCCTCGCCTGAACTAGTCTTCGATGCCTCACACCGCCTCCCCCAAAGCCGCTGCTTTGCCTCGTTTCTCGCCCCCTTGACAGGGGCTGAGGTATGTGGGCTTCTGAGCATTGAACAATGGTTCTGCCTCCTCTGCCAGGCGGAGTGTTAGGAAGGAGGTAGAGGGCCGAGACGTGCGCGGCAGCCCGGGACGCGCCCCTCGAACCTCAGGGAGTGTGGGAGCGGACGGCGGGCGAAGGTGAGGGCCTCCGGGGACGCGGGGCGCCAGGTGCGGGCCGGGGCTCGGAGTCTTCCGGCGGCCGTGAGCGGGCGCACGTTCGGTGGGCGGCAGCCGGGAGGCTCCGCGGAGCCGCGGGCAGTGCGCAGTCTGCGCACCCAGACTGCGTCTCCCCCGGCGCGGGGCCGCCTCTCCGGCGTGCGGGGTAGGGGAGGAGCGGGCTTTACGCAGGACTGTCCTCTGGGTGCTTCTCCCCTCCCTTTTCCACGCCTCGGGCGGCATTTGGAAACCTCTCGGGTCTCGTGTAGCTGAATGGGGAGGGGGAGTGGAACGAAGACTTAATCAGGTTAGTTTGCTGATCCTCCTTCCTGTTGACGTTTCCTCGAGAGGAATTGAGTCCTAGGCTAGTGACTGTAATTAGCCTTCATTCTAAACAATAAATCAAAGGAACAGCGCGAGAGCGAGTGTGTGGCCCTGTCTTGTTGAGAAGGGCAGTGGTGACTACTGTCGGGTCCCTAGAGTCTGCCGCAGGGGCTTGGGGGCCCTGCCTGGTCTTCAGCCACGTTCCCACTTGGGGCCTCATAACTTTCCTGGACAAGCGACAGGAAGCTCTTCTAAGAGGACTCAGTCAGAATCCTAGCGCGTCCCAGAAGTGATCTTCAGATGTGACGCCAAGGGGCTTGTCAGCTGCGGGGAATTGGGACTGAAAGCCGCCCCGGCCCGAAACACCCATTCCAGAGTCCCTAGCTCCCGTAGCCAGGTGGCTTAAGGGGCCCTGCCTGCCTGCAGTCACGTGCTCCTGAAGTGAGAGCGAACTTTAAAGTATGTGGTCAAGGAGCCTCTCGGGCAATGCCTGGGGTTTTTACGTCTCCGAATGCCCCTGCCCTTTAGTTGCCACTGTCCGGAGGGTGTGAACTGGGATTGGCCTTTCTGCCCTCTGCGATTGGCTGGCGGTGCGATCACGTTTAGATTGGTCACATGATTCCGCGGACTCCTAAGCGAGCAGCACGGGAAGTGTTACTTTCAATGGAAAGTAGGAGACTCCACAGGCTCCTCAAATGCCTTCCCCTGCCTGGACTCTTTGAAGAGGACGAATGTGTAGTGAACGTGGAATCTGATGTGTAACAAGCCTGAGAGCCTAGAAAAGCACTGCTTACAAGAGTTTTCAAACGCTAGCATTAATCATTAATGGATGAGTAATACTAACTTATTAAACGATTTCTCAGTATAGTGCCATGACTTGCATTATGCCTTTTGTAACATTTCAAAACACTAAGGTATACCAGGAGGGACAATTATCCAGGAAGGTGAGAGAAAAGTTTCATTTTTGCTGCGTGTCCCTTCCACTAGAGGTTAACTTTACTTTATAGAATGCTAGGAACGCACCTAAACTGACTTGCGTTAGTCAAAGCCAGATATTCACCTTGTATTAGGCAGATGAGGATCCTCTTTGTCATATGTGAAATATTTGACATCCCATGAACAATGGAAAAAACAAATTCTTCAAAGGAAAGGAGGCAGATTCTTTCAGAACTGGAGGAAATTTGGGCTGAGGCAGGTATTGACTCTAAACCAATCCCAACTGGCATCTGTCTTAAGTTCATAGTTCCAGGGCATGTGGGCTCACTTTCTACCCTGGAGCTTCTACATATACCCCATCTCTCCACTGGCACATGGTGCTGTTCCATGGTACTCCTGGACAAGGCAGGTGAGCACTGAGACTCTGGCAAGGAACTTAAAGCTATTGAGAAGTTGGTATACCTGATTGCACAATTCCTGGGGGTTCTAGGACATTTTCCTCCAGCCTGAGTAGTCAGGATTAAAATCTGTGGTATGATATCTTCTTGAAGGCCAAAGTCTAAAAAAACCAAGGTTTTGTGAGAGCTATTCATATATGGCTAGCAACTAGGCTAAGAGTAGAAGGAAACTTCCCTCACCGTGAGAAGTGGGTTGGTGTTACTGGTGGTAGTAATAGACCTGGAGGGAAGAAACTGGAAGTCATGGAAAGTAAACTTGGCTCATCCAGATAGCACCAATGAAGGTATGACGATAGTAACCCTTATCAAAGCCTGATCACTCATGTGAGCAAGGACTGTGTAAAGGAAGGTCACCAGCCAAGCCCTCCTTGGTAGTAACAGCTTCTTGAAACCTAGTATAGCTTTGTTCCCTGAATCACCCTCTTGCCCACTTTATGTGGCATTTACCTATAGTGCCTGTCCTGTGTCGTTTTGATTGTTTGCTTTTATGGCCTGAGTCCCCAGATACCTAAAGCATGTATAAAGGTCAAGTAGAGCTGCCAATATTAAGACTTTAGTACAATAGACTATTTAACACAAAATGTTGCTAGCAAAGGTGACAGCCTCCATGCTCAAAAGAAGTGAAGACCTGATCCAAGTGTCTCTACCTGTCACAAAATTGAATAACCATAAACTTGACTTGAGTAGTTTTATTACAATTTTGGAAGAGGAAAAAAGTTGTTACAAGCCTTTTCTGCTCCAGGAGAGGTAACAAACTGATGATACTTAACAAGAACTCCTAGAGTAGAACATGACCATAAGATCAAGGGAACAGATAGTACCCAGCCATATGGCTTCGGGTTTTGATCCCAAACCTTGAAGACTTGGCACACAGCATAGAATTCATTTTAAGTATCTAGCCCATTTTCTATTTCTCACAGAATGTAAATAAAGTCATTCTTTTCAGTGCATGGAAAAGTGCTTAAAACGAGGCAGTTGCTTACATGACTTAAAGTAATGATTGCATTCACTTTGGATACTGACTTTCATTTGGAAAACCACCTTCATATACTAGCCTAAGAAATTAATGCATTAAAGGGCTTGATGAGGTCTATAATGATGTTCATCGTAAATGTGCCTGCCTTAGGGAGCTCCTTGTGGCTAATACAACTGCCCTCTCCATGGTTGGTTGATTAGATTCAAAATTGCTTAGTTTGGTCCCTACTAATTAATTAATCTCAAAAGACTACTTGGACAACAGCATGATAGACTACTTTCAAGGCAAACAGTCCAAAAATACCGTCTACTGAGGTTATGGGCGAGATAGACTTGTTAAGCAGAAGTAAGTAGTCCAGGGACAGTTTGGGACAATTTTTTCTGCCACCTAAGAGTTTTGGGCTAGAAAATCTGAGGACTGAGAGTTCTTCTGAAGAGTTGGGGCAGAGTCTAACCTAGCTATAGGAGAATCTGGCTTTTAAGTAAAAATCATCTCAATTTTACTCTCTGCATTTTTCAAACTAAATCAGTGTCTCTTTGCTAAGTTCTTCTATTGGCTTGCAACAAAAACTCTAAACACTGTTAATACCACTTAGTTAGATACACTAACTGCACTGCAGGAACCAAATGAGATGGCAGGTGATAACACAGGTTGAGTGTCCCGTATCTGAAATACTTGAAACCAGAAGCGTTCCACAGATTTTAGATTTTTTCAGATTTTGGGACATTCACACATACATAATAAGGTATCTTGGGGATGGGACCCAAGTCTAAACATGAAATTTGTTTATATTTCACATACACTTTATACACATAGCCTGAAGGTAATTTTATAGAATATTTTTAATGATTTTATACAAGAAACAAAGTTTTGACTGCAACTTGTCACATGATGTCAAGTGTGGAATTTCCACTTATGGCATCATGTCAGCACTCAAAGTTTTGGATTTTGGAGCATTTCAGATTGTGGATTAGGGATGCTCAACCTGTACCATAAATTTAGCATATTTTTCCCATTGAGTGAAGTCTCCTAGGAAAGCTTGGCCCAATAGTTTTTGTTTGTTTGTTTGTTTGTTTGTTTGTTTGTTTGTTTTTGAGATGGAGTCTCGCTCTGTCACTCAGGCTGGAGAACAGTGGTGCTATCTCGGCTCACTGCAAGCTCCGCTTTGCGGGTTCACGCTATTCTCCTGCCTCAGCCTCCCGAGTAGCTGGGACTACAGGTGCCCACCACCACGCCCTGCTACTTTTTTTGTATTTTTAGTAGAGACGGGGTTTCACCTTGTTAGCCAGGATGGTCTCGATCTCCTGACCTCGTGATCCACCTGGCCTCCCAAAGTGCTGGGATTACAGATGTGAGCCACTGCACCCGGCCCCAATAGTTATTTTGGGTCTCTAAGCAAGATAATGCCTGCTAGGTCCTGTGAGGGTAAGTGTGGAGATTCTGTTAGAAATGTTGCAATGCTTGCTTAGAGATCCTTTGCCTACTTTGTAGTTTAGAGATGCTGGAAACTATAAGATGGAGCCTCTGGCTAGAACAGCTGATTTTGCCAACTTGGGGGGCATCTGGGTAGCCTTTATGTATATAGACATGGTGATGGGGATGGGGGGACTTGTAATTTGCCAAGCAAGGGACCTAACAAAGCCTTGGCAATAGACAGCATTTGTGATTACATCACATGTCAGAACTTAATAGTTCTCCCACATACTGTGAGTAAACAGGGTTTCTATTTTATAGACTGCCTCTAATCTTTCATTTTCTTAAAGACTTCCCCAGATCTGAGGTATTAACTTATCTATATGTTCACTAAGTAGGTTGCAGATTGATGCTTGTCATCTTTGTGCATCTTCTTGAAACCACTTGATTTACATCTACTGAGTACCTACCGTATGGCACCAGGCACAGGGCCAGTGACCACAGCACAGGTTCCTTCATTCGTGGCACTTAGTCTAGTGGGGGAATCAAAGCAGGAAACAGCTGAAGACCGCTTGGAATAGAAACTCTGAAGAGGAGTGAGCAGATCCATTGTTGAAGACTTAATCATAAAAGAGACAGATAGCAGCTGAAGATTGCTGGAGTTTCCATGTGCTATTTGGGTTCCAGCTTATGAAGTTTCCCTAAAATCACCAAGAACTTAGACTTTAATATGAAAAAGCCAGTAAAGATTCTATCTCTGCAGATAATCCTACAAAAGTGATATGATTCAAGCAACAATGGATTACTGCCAGTATTACCAAAGAGCAGTAAAACATGTTAGAAGTAAAATCTGGGTCTGATATATCAAACTCTTAACCTTACCAGTTAGCTGCTGCTAACTTTCTCAGGTGTCAGAACCTCTCTTTTCACATGGTAATGAAGCCAACACACACAAAGGGACACACTCATTCTGACAGACAAGTGTGTGAAAATGCACTGTTTTTAAATGATAGATTGCAACAAAGAGGCCGGGCGTGATGGCTCACACCTGTAATCCCGGTGCTTTGGGAGGCCGAGGTGGGCGGATCATGAGGTCAGGAGTTCGAGACCTGCCTGGCCAACATAGTGAAAGCCCATCTCTACTAAAAATACAAAAAAATGAGTGGCGTGTGGTGGCACGCACCTGTAATCCCAGCTACTCAGGAGGCTGAGGCAGGAGAATCACTTGAACCCAGGAGGCAGAGGTTGCAGTGAGTTGAGATCGCGCCACTGTAGTCCAGCCTGGGCTACAGTGCGAGACTCTGTCTCAAAAAAAAAAAAAAAAAAGTTACAAAGATGAGGTGAAGGTACCCTCATAGGTATAGGGAACAGGGACCTTTATAACCTCGAGTGTTTCAAAGTATTCTAGCTACTAAAACAACCAGTCACACTTGGTTTCAAGTTCTGAAAAGCTGGGGAAAATGTTTTTGACAAAAGTTTTTAGTTGAGACCAGCTTTATTAGTAAACTAATAAATCAACTCATGCACCCAAGACTACCAACTAGTGCCTAGAGAATGTAGGATGTCACGCACCAGGTCCTGAGTTACAAATGTAAATTGCAGGCCATGCCTTAGGAGATCTCTGTGTCTAAAGGTGAAAAATGGTAGCTGAACTCATCTCCTTGTGTGATGGCTCTGTGACAGGGACTATTATGAGAAAGCAGTCAGACCATACCTAGTTTTTCCAAAAAAGGCATTGAGACCTCATTCAAGAATACAATCTGAGCCCACTCCTGGTGAATGGGTGGACAAGGGCAACATGAACAAACTGAGACAAAGCAGCCATGAGGAAGGGCAAAGCCATGGGGAGGTGAGTGGGCCCCCTTTGAGCTGTTGGCTCAGCCTGTATAGCAGATGGTGGGTGGTGACCAAGAGGGAAACGTCTGAGGAAATTAGTAGGGAACTTAATCCTAGAGATAGTGGTAAGCCGAGAAATGACCCCATTCTTGGCTTTTCTAGGTTGCTTGAATCACTAGGTTGCTTGATATGGGTAGAGAATGTGGCAGCCTGGAGACAAAGGAACAAGAGATTTAACTTCAGATCAGTTGAGAGAGGAGGGCTTGGGCATGGACACGGCTTGATGGCCAAATATCAGGGAAGAATTAGGGCTTATTTCTGGAGTACTGATTTAGAGTAAGTAATGGGGCCAATCAAAGATAGACCACACAGGGACTTTAGAAGAACCTCGGCCTAGTAAGACACCCAAATAAATTTGTTCTACAAAATAGTTTTGAGGGCTTTACTCAGGTGTTACTATCATGTGTGTTGTAAAAGAGGTATTTATCTCCTGTCCTCCTGTGATGAACTTTAGGCCTTATGAGGGTGTTATTAGTAGATGTTACAACCCTGAAAATGAAAGAGCCACTTACATTATGGGTAGAATCTGTAGCTTCTTAACCTTAGTGCAGTGGTTCTCAAAGTGTGGACCGAAATTGGCAACATTAATTCAATATTAATTGAGTTCATGTGTCAACATTGACTCATTAGAAATGCAAACTTAGGCCCTGTTCTAGACCTACTGAATCAGAATCCAGGCTGGGGCCCAGCATTCTGTGTTTTAACAAGCCTTCCTGGGGATTCTGATGCACACGGGAGCTTGAGAACGACTGACTTAGTTTACCACTCACAGAAGCTAACGATTTTCAAGGTATATCAGATGGAGGGCCTTTCCTCTGACTTGAACCCTAGACAAGAAAACCAAGAGCTGTAATCCTTTTAGAAGACTTGCTGAGGAATTCTAGCAGCATTTTTAAAAACTTAGAATGGGGAAGGAAAGCAGGCCTCCATCTCAACAACAAGGCTCAATCTAAATTGATGCTTAGTAACGCAGTATCTGGAGCCAGTGCCTGGATTCAACTCCTAGCTCTGCAAAGGGTGATCTGGGACAAGTGACTGTACTTTCCTTCTCTAGCAGGTTTCCTGATCTGTAAAAGAGGAATAATAGGGCCAACCATGCAGGATTAAGAATTTTAAAAGCTAAGAGATGTGAAGTCTTAGAGTGGTGTTTGACCAATAACAAAAACGATTCAGTTATATCCATGATTCTTAAGATAAATTTGATGTAAATGAAAAAACTGACAATTGAACTGTAAAATGCACTTATTTCCGTGACTCAGAAGAATTAGCCTACATATTCACCACTTTTTAGTGGCCCCCAAACTATTTTTTTTTTTTTTTTTTTGAGATAGAGTTTCACTCTTGTTGCCCAGGCTGGAGTGCAGTGGCACTATCTCAGCTCACTGCAACCTCTACCTCCCGGGTTCAAACAATTCTCCTGCCTCAACCTCCCAAGTAGCTGAGATTACAGGTGCGTGCCACCACGCCTGGCTAGTTTTTGTATTTTTAGCAGTGACAGGGTTTCACCATGTTGACCAGGCTGGTCTTGAACTCCTGACTTGAGGTGATCTGCCTGCCTCAGCCTCCCAAAGTGCTGGGATTACAGGCATGAGCCACCATGCCTGGCCCAAACTGGTTCTTACAATGTTTCAGAGGCTGACTTTAAGGCGAGAACACAACGTTTGTGCTTGACAGCTCAGAACATTTCCCTTAACACCTGTTGTGGTACTTTGCCTCTTACAAACCCTTCTCCTCATAGGAAAACTTTTTTGCTGACTCAGAAATTTGCTTGTCCTGAAAGGAGTTTTAGCTTACAAATAGAAACACTGGCATTAAAGTGGCAGGCAGTAGAACTAGACTAAAAATAAATGCCCTTCGTGGCCCCAGAAGTGCCAGAACAAATGGACTGAAGGAATTCCAGCAAATAACACCCATATGCTCAGGCAATGAGTAAGGGCATGAGAGAATTAAATGCTTGGCCCCGGTGGCCCCAGCAGTGTGGCAGCATGAGCCTCTGTGCAGGTTGAAGTACACTCTGAGCCTGGTACCAGAGCCACTTGCTCTATATTCTGGGCATGCATGTTGGAGTGCTCCTGCCAGGGTGCTGCTCAGAGCCCCACAGGGAGATTTGTAGTCCATCTGGAAGGCTTGGTGTTTACCCAAAGGCCTATGCAGTTTTTTACTGAAGCTTATGTATTGTTCTCCCAAGTCAACTCCTGCATGGAAAATTAGACAATGGCAGGCTGGCTTCTATATGCATTAAGAACCCTGCGTTTCTCTCTAGGACATTGGTCTAGACAAGGAATTTATGAAGAAGATCTCAAAAGCTTAGGCCACAAAAACAAAATAGAGAAATGGGTCTTAATTAAACTAAAAAGCTTCTGCACAGCAAAAGAAATAATCAACAAAGTGAAGAATAACCTGCCGAATGGGAGAAAATATTTACAAACTATTATCTGACAGGAGACTAATATCCAGAATATACAAACTCAACAGGGGAAAAAAAAATCCCATTAAAAAGTGGACAAAGGACCTGAATAGACATTTCTCAAAAGAGGACATAAAAATAACCAACAGATACATGAAAAATTCGTTACCATTACTAATCATCGGAGAAACGCAAACCAAAACCACAATGACATATGTTATACCAGTCAGAATGGCTATTACTAAAAAGACAAAATACAACAGATGTTGCTGAGGATATGGAGAAAAGGGAAAATCATGCCATTTGCAGCAGCATGGGGATGGAATTGGAGGTCATTATGCTAAGGGAAATAAACCAGGCACAGCAAGACAGATATCTTATGTTCTCACTCATGTGTGGAAGCTAAAATATTTCATTCCATGGAGGTAGACGGTAGAAAGATGACAGAGACTCAGAAGTCGGGGGAAAGGGAGGGCAGATGAAAAGAAGCAGGTAAAAGAATACAGATACACAGTAAGATAGAAGAAATAACATCAATGACTGTAACAAAAATGTACTCGCGTGATGGACACCCTAAATCCTCGGATTTCATCAGTATGCATTCATTACATACATGTAACAAAATTTTACATGTACCCCATAAATTTATACAAACAGCACCAAGAAGAACCCTGAGTTTCTGGGAGCCAGTGAACTGCCAATGTGTCTGTGTAGCAATGTTAACTATTTAGAGAAGCAAGGCTCCCAGGAAAATAGGTGCCTTGAAGTGTGCTTAGTCTGATTCCATCTATGTAAGTGATAGTAAAGGTGAGAATTTTGTTGACACTCCAGGAATTCATGCATTACAAATTTAAATAGCCACATAAGTGAGTAGGTACAAGTGACTTCCAACCTCCTCACCCAAAGGAGCAGAGATAGTCTAAGTATTAGAGCTGGAAGAACACCTATACAATTTCTTAATAGAACCCTTTTCAAATTCTTCCAACAAAATCCAACATGCAAAAGAAAGTGTTGGTAGAGGCAGAGGTGGAACACACAGGGCATGGCCTTTCTCTCCACTTCAACTGCCCCTTAACCTAAGGCATTCTTGTGAAACCTCGTGGCTTTGAGGAACCCACTAACAATTGCATTTTACCCCAACTTCTCACCTGTCTGAGCAGAAGTGCCCAGCACTTCTACTTCCAAGGTATTTTTTGAGGTGTCATCGGCTTTAGCTTAGCCCTAAGAATTAAAAGAACCTCGAGTGTAGATGATTTCAAGCTCAACTTGTTCCCTTTATGAAGGTATAATACTGAATTTGAGACTCAACTTTCATGGATGGGAATAGACTGCAGGTCCACAATCCTGTAATCCCCAAAGCTTTGGAAACCAAAAGCTGCTTAACTCATTTGGTGCTTTCAGTTCTCCTAGAGCTCTGCACAGCAGCAGTCCCAGCTGAGTCCCAGAGGTGGAAAGGTAGAACCTTTTAAAAACTTGAACAGAAAACTTAACAGTGTTCCAGTCAGTGGCTAAGGGCTCGGCATTCGATTTAGTGTCTGGGCTCACCCTCTCTGTGGGAAGCAGAGAATTAAACAGAACTAGGGAGCACTTTCTGCCCAGTAGCAGTCCCTCAAAACAAAGTGCTTAGGAAACGAAGGGGCATAGCCATAAAGCTTAAGGTCTTTATTTGCCTCTCTTTAAAGAATCCTTTATAAAGCCAGCTTGTCTTCCTACCCCCATCCCAATGTCATTCTTTTAAACAAGCAGGGACATTTTAGTAGCACACTGTACTCCTAATGCCTATTGCTACTTCTCCTTATTGGAGAGTGTGTGTGTGTGTGTGTATATGTGTGTGTGGTTGACAGAGGGTAAAACACAGCTTTATGATGATCAGGCAGAAGCTTGAGTAAAGTGGAAATATCTGGGATAAGAAAAGCTAGAAATTAAACTCCTTTTTGGTTTCAGATATTTTCTTAGTAGAAAATGCTGATGCCTGTCCTGAGTCTGCTCAATATAGACTCTTGGAGCAGAGCTGCTAGAATTTTAATAGAATTTATTACTGTCGATAGCTTGTATATTACAACTAAATTCAGAGACCCTCTTTAAGGCGCAATAGTAGAGTAAATATCAGCCTTGGGATACTGTATACTCATATTTAATCCCAGACCACTCTGAGTGCCTGTGAAATCTGTAGCTTCAAACTCATTTTTAAGGAGGTTGTCTTCCAGGTACCTTAACCCTGAGGTGGGAAACTATCATTTGACATTGACCTTTAAGTTCCTATTCAAATCTGATTACAAGGTTCCCAATTTGACACTGTAGATATCAATGTCAATGTTTTTGTCTCATTTTGACTTAACCTTTGGTAACTAAAACCTTAAAAAAAAAAATCAGAGGCTTTCAACCTTTACTGTATCCTGACTCCAACCTGACTGTTCTTTCCAAGTATATTTATACCTATGTTCTCAGACTACAAATCGTTCTTTTTCTGATTACTCAAGGTAGAGTCTTACCACCTTCACAGTCCCCAAAGGTAGTAAGGTTATATAGAACTACAAGACATGTACCCTCAGCATTGAGAATATTGCAGACATATTAAGAATCCAGTGGCAATGAAGGAAGAGGGGAGAGGCACCAGGTACGTCATACTTGGTTTAGCAGTATAAAACTGCGCAGGTGATGCTTCCTGACAACAATCTCTACCCTCCTCTAGCGCCCCTTCTAAATCCTAGTGTATTACAACCCATAAAACGTGAGGAATGAAAAAGTATTATGAAATGAAGGTAGGAAACCATTCTGCTTTGTAGCTGGGTCCTAGCTTAATTAGACTCATGGGACCAGAGTGATAGATGCAGTTTTAAAAGCAACATATTTAATAGCCAAGGAAGTAACCACACCCATATGGTCATCTTGATTTGGGTCAAATTTTAATCTCCCTGGGAAGAGCCACAAAGCACAGAATGCTCCCAGACAGCAGGGAGTAGCTGACACTAGGGAGACCAACTAGGGTATTGTGCACATAACACAAGAGTTCCAGTCTGTGCTTGTCTCTGTAATATCAGTTCTTATGCCAGCGTGCCACAGCTGCAAATGCTGAAAGGTGGCAGGAAATCGGAAGGCCTTCTGCTTGGAAACCCTTCCTAAGTAGTCTGCATGAACTATATGATTCCACTGTTTTTCTCAAATATTTGCAGTATATTTGCTTTAAGCAGCCACATCTGTGCCTTTTATCGTAAAGCAATCACATCCGCCAGAAGGACAGAACTGCTAATGATAGGAAGCACCTGAACATTAGCTGGCCTGTGCCGGGCAAAAAAACCAACTGTCCCACTTACAAGTCTTAGTTCACACCATTGTGTGAATTAAATATCCATACATTAAGCATAGAAGAACAGATTCAGAGAAATAGAATCTACATCTTCAGCTCCACCTCACTTTTCTTTCTTCTTGTCTTTAAATGACAAATGATCTTCCTTTCCCTCTTAACTATACTTTCTTGTTGCTTTTATCTTGGAGCTGTTTTGTAAACCTGTTTTCCAATTAGACCTCAGTTTCTAAGAGGAGGAATCATGTATTCAGTCTCTATTTCTACCCTATTCTTGTTACTCCTTCTAAATCTTCTTCACTGTGCTTGTAATAGAAACATCATTAATGGATAATAGTATGGATGTGGACAAGAAATGCCATTAAAGGATTAGGACTTGGCTGATTATAGCCACACATGTAGTTTCAACAAATGAGAAAAATGAGTCCAGAGGCAGAGATGATGCCCCTTGTGGTCTCTGGGCAATCTGGATTCTTTCTATTTTGGTCTGGTTCCATTTGCCCGAGATCACTATTCCAGCCACTATGCCCAATTTTCAGGTACCAGAAATGAATAGATGGAAAGAAAATGGATCCTCTGTCCTCTTAAGGACATTTCCTAAAGTTGTATATACCATTTCAGTTTACATTCCATTACTCAGAATGTAGTCCCTTGGCTGTACCTCAGTAAGAAAGAGGCTGGGAAATCTAGTATTTAGTCTTAGGATCGACCCAGCTAAGAACGCAATTACTGTCAGTCACTGGCTGAAGATTCATCCTACTCTGGCCCTTAGGATGTTACAGCCTGCTGAGTCTGTAGTATCCTTCTTAGAAGGTCCCCATCCATGGGTATTAGGTATCTTAAATCTATAACCAATCCTTGCTTTGCTGAGTGTTCCCTTCTTATTCCAGGGAGAAAAGCCAAATGTGAACCCTCCCAATTCCAGTGCACGAATGGTCGGTGTATTACGCTGTTGTGGAAATGTGATGGGGATGAAGACTGTGTTGACGGCAGTGATGAAAAGAACTGTGGTAAGTAAAGACTTTGATGACTTATGCATTTTGTTAAAATATGATGTTAATCTGCAAACATATTGAGATTCTGAAAATAAAATCACTTCTAACAGTTGCTTTGAAAGAGTCTAAAGAATCTGTACTTCTCTGTGTAAAGGAATAAAATTGAATCTTTGACATGGGATTATCAACTTGAGAATGGAATAAGGTGATGTGCCATTTAAATGACAGGACTTAATTTATCTTAGATCAGACAAACATGGAATAGGAATCTGGGAGAAGGAAGAAGATGGACCAGAAATAGAGACAAACAGAAGATTGCTTAGAAAGGACTGTTTTCCCCTTTTGATTTTCAAATAGCTCTAATCCTAGAAAAGAAGGCAAGCCGTGGACATGAGAAAATCTCATAAAGTTTCAGGGGGTTAATTAACCCCTGACATAGAAACTACAAGCCAGCACAGATCAAAGATCAGATAAGGATTCTTTTTTAATTCTCTGCCTACAATAGTTGCTAATTCTAAAGCATTAGCAGAGCGGAAGACATTCTCTCCCCAAGAGAATGGGGATACAGTGTCACATCCATCAATCAGCATCTATCAAAAGATCATTGTGAGAAATGCCTATGTATGCGATCTATACAACCTCATGTCAAGCCAAAACAGCTGAGAACTGCATGGCAAGATCACATTTAGATACCATGAATACATGCTGAAGTTTGCTCTAGGATCCTTTTGTTCCATGTGGTAAACACTCTGAAACAATATTCTATGTGAATATTGGTGATAACATTGTCATTTATCTTTTAAAAGATGTTATATAAAGATGTTCACTATACAAGGTAGAAATACAGAAGAAAAGTAGAGACTAAATGTAGGTCTCACCAACTGACACCTTGTTATGCCCTTACCTACTTCTTCATGCATCATTACTAAAAGGCTATACAGTGTGCATCATGGCAGACCTTGTTCTACAACTGTTCGCTCTGAGCAGTATCACAGGTGTTTTTATGCCAATGTGTAGAGCAGATCAGCAGCTCCTTTGGAAGCATAAGTCAATTCTACCGTCTCAGGGAAGAAACTTACATCCAGTCGTAGGACCAAGAATAGTTCTGTGCAACACTTTCCCATCATTTGCATTTTAACACTAAGATTTTAATCTATTCCACAAGACATTGAGTCTCATGCTATTTCTGGGTTACCTAGGTAATTTAGTTCCCTCACTAAATATCTCCCTAGAGAGTCCTCACTCTTCTCAACTATTTTCCTGTTGTAAGTTGCAATTGTTTTTTCCCCATTCTAAACTATATATTTGGCAAAACCCATTGCTTGTTCTTAAAAAGCAATTATTATCTTTATATTACAAAAGTCTTCTTTTACCATCTGACTCAGTAGGAACTAACCTGGGTCAACTTGGGATTTTTCTAAAATAGTCTTGTATAAGTACTCTCTACTAGCCACATGGTAGGACAGTTTGGAAAAGAAAAGGAGGTAGATATATATCTAATCAAGATCATTTGAGGTAGGAAAAATTGTATTCTTAGCCACAATTTGTCTCTACTTCCCATGTGTGACAGTAGAGAAAGAAAGTGGAAGCATTACAATCAGGGAAGTTCTGAGTGCTTACTTTGTTTCTCTATGGAAGAGGAAAGCTGTAGAATTACTTAAAACTTCCAAAGCTACCTCCTATTTTTGGTCTAATCTCTTAATATGGAACTTGGTTACAATATTTAGCATGGTTCTTTATTTCCAGTATGTCAGTGGGCATAGTCAACTTAACTTTAGATTCTCTAAGCCATGTGCTTCTGTTGGTCTCATTAACTCATTCTTTTAGAGTGTTAGGCTGAGCTAATTAATCAGCAACCTAAGTACTCTAAATATGTAACTGCTAATTCTCTTCCTCTGTAGCACATCTAAATTTTTACTTGTCTCTCAAGGCCCAGTTCAAATATCCTTTCTTTACCCTCCCAGTCTATGCTCCAGATGAAGACAGATAACCCTACAGCAATTTGTCTCTGTTTATCTTTTGCTCAAACACTGTGGTATACAGCCAATCTTTCACATCCTCATTATGTTTTCTAAGACTTAAAGTCATGGGGGGGCAGGTGCAGTGGCTCATGCCTGTAATCCCAGCACTTTGGGAGGCCGAGGCGGGTGGATCATGAGATCAAGAGATTGAGACCATCCTGGCTAACACAGTGAAACCCTGTCTTTACTAAAACTACAAAAAAAATTTAGCTGGGCATGGTGTAGCCCCAGCCGGGCACCTGTAGTCCCAGCTACTCGGGAGGCTGGGGGAAGAGAATGGCGTGAACCCGGGAAGGCAGAGCTTACAGTGAGCCGAGATCGTGCCACTGCCCTCCAGCCTGGGCGACAGAACGAGACTCCGTCTCAAAAAAAACTGCCAGGAGCAGTGGCTCATGCCTGTAATCCCAGCACTTTGGGAGGCTGAGGCAGACAGATCACGAGGTCAGGAGATTGAGACCATCCTGGCTAACACGGCGAAACCCTGTCTCTACTAAAAATACAAAATATTAGCCAGGCGTGGTGGCAGGCACCTGTAGTCCCAGCTACTCGGGAGGCTGAGGCAGGAGAATGGCTGAGGCAGGAGAATAGCCTCTGCAGGGAGGCGGAGCTTGCAGTGAGCCGAGATCACACCACTGCACTCCAGCCTGAGTGACAGAGTGAGACTCTGTCTCAAAAAAAAAATAAATTCAATAAATTAAATAAATAAATAACTAAATAAATCATGGGGTCTCTTTACAGCAATTTCACTACTTCCTCTTTTGCAACTTCCAAAGAATATCACAGGTTGAATTACAGCAACTAACCCTGCAGACCCTCTGACTTCTTCCTCCATGCTCAGGAGAACAAGGGCCTTGAATAGCACTTAATTCATTAACACTAGTGTTTGAGTTTTTCAGTGATTTTAGAAACAGTCATGAATCTAAAGCTAGCATGGCTAGTCTTGTTTCCTTGGTTATGTAATTCAAAGAGATAATCTTTTTTAGATCATCGTAATTTGCCAACCCATCTTGAGTTCTAGAAATTAACTGTAACCACTCTCTCTCCCCTTTATGATATCTTACATTGAACCAGAGTGGTCCACGGGCAAACTCTAAACTCTGAGAGTTCTACTTACTTTAAGCCAGTGATTTGGGAAACAGTCCCTTTCAAATGTTCATCAAATTATGAATTTTTCACTTATTTATCTTCACAGAATATATGTTATAGAGGAATGTTTTAAAATAGAAATTTGGGTAGAAGTTATAAGCATATAGGCAAGAAAGAATATAAGAAAGATAAGCTTAGGGTATCCTGTGTGGCTACTTTATATCAAGATTCATCCTACTCTGTGATTCCTTCATGGGTAGGGTAATCAAGCTGCCCAATTTGCTTAGGATAGCCCTGGTTTGTACTTATCTTCTGGATTAATTAACAGTGTCTCCTTTCTGCTGAGATTGTCCCAATTTGGACAAAAAATTGCATGGTAACCCTAAGTATAGGGGAAAGACCTGCCCCGGCAAGAATTAGCAGCAGAATCAATTCCTTTCCTTAGGCTATTTTAATATTAGCAGTCAGTTATGGATATTAGCACTGACAGCTTCAGTGACTTTTAGCTGATTGATGTTAGCCTACCCCTTAGCTAGAAAGGCTAAAATCATCTCTCCCTTGAATTCTAAATACAACATCTCTTGTTACACTGATTGAGTTTTCTCCCCTTTCTACCTGATGAGTTCCTTTGCCCCTGTAGACCAGTATGGGTGACAATATTCAGTCCTGGGGTTTGGCCTTCCTTCTCCACACTAAACACATGTGTTAAGGGATGCCCCTTGAACAGTGTCTTAGTCAGCTCAGACTGCTCTCACAAAAACACCGTAGATGGGTGGCTGAAACAACAGAAACTTATTTCTCATAGTTATGGAGGCTGAGAAGTCCAAGATCAAGGTGCCAGCAAATCTGGTATCGGGTGAGAGCTGTCTTTCCGATTTGCAGATGACCATCTTCTCACTGTGTCCTTACATAGTAGATTACAAAGAGAGAGAAAGCAAGTGCTCTGGTTTCTTTTTATAAGGGTGCTAATCCCATTCATGGGGACTCCACCCTCATGACTTAATTACCTCCCAGAGGCCCTACTTCCTAATAACATCATATTGGGGGTTAGGATTTCAACACATGAATTTTGGGTGGAAACAAACATTCAGTCCCCAGCAAACAGTTCTACTATGATCCAGTCAGAAGAGGGAATGTTTAGCTGTTAAATGTATGAAGTACTTGAATGACTTGGAAGAAATACATGTAGAAAATGAAAGTGTTACTTAATCTCAACATTATACAATAGGCAGGAAGTTAAATGTAAGATATCTCCGAGTCGTAAGATAATGGGCAACCTCTATCTGACCTTGACTTCAGTTTCCTCCAAGTCTCTCAAATGAGCATCTTCCTTCTCTGAAAATAATAATAATAATAATAATTTTTCTGAAGTTTCCCCCTGGATATTGGCAATTGAGTGCCCATTGACTCAGCTTTTTTTAGAGCAAAACATGCCAAAATGCAGTATGAGCCCTCATGTGAAGCTAGGGCTGTGGGTAAGTGACTTTAACTTTAACCCTTCAAATAAACGTTTGTAGTAAAGAAGACGTGTGCTGAATCTGACTTCGTGTGCAACAATGGCCAGTGTGTTCCCAACCGATGGAAGTGTGATGGAGATCCTGACTGTGAAGATGGTTCAGATGAAAGCCCAGAACAGTGCCGTGAGTGTAACTTGCTTTGGCCTTAAACTTTCCTAAGTTGTTCGGTGGCTCACATTTCTAAGTATTGCTTAATCTACTACTTGGTATTCAGTTTTCTTTGCCCGCCTTAAAGTTTAGGTCAATTGACTCCAAAGTCAGTAAAATCATTACCAGTTTATCAGCCTCCTTTAAAGAATGTTCTCCCTGGTCCAACAAGACTTACATTCTCTTGGGTAGCTTCACTATTGAATACTTAAAACTGAAGTCAGCAGATTCAATCAAGAACTCCTTGACTAGGTGCATAGATTTCAAATGTTTGATTATAATGACTCTGAGCAGATGGTACTCTGGTCCTGGAAGCTAAGTCAAGAAGTGAGGGTTCCCTATGGGCCAAGCATAAGCTTTTAGAAGCACAGCTTCTCATACTATTAAAAAGCTATTACTGAAGAGGTAAGGTAGCTAGTAATTGGGTGAATAGTGACTTCTGACACACATGTAACCTAAAGTTACTAAAATGGAGATCTTACAGCTTATTCTTAAATAAGATAAACTTCATAGGTATGCAAGTGTATACCTGTGTCCTTAGGAAACAGTCTATGAGACCATAAAGAATGATGGTTTGGGATCATATAAATTGAGATCACATGAATGTCAAGGCGAAGAAGGTCTTAGAGTTTATTTTGAGTCAGTAGAGGCCTGCACTGGTAGAGGCACTAAAGAAGGACTAACATGAACAAAATTTAAGTCTAAAATGTGATTATGAAAGAAAATCAAATGGAAAGGAAGATAAGGGTGTTACCTTCAATTTTCTAGATAAGTGAGGGGAGTAATATTGGTCAAGACAAGTGAGTTCAAGGCCTGCGAGCTAAAGACAGGTTGTGTAAAGATTCAGCCTCAAGTTTTAGTGGAGAATGACCTCGTCAAGTCGAGCATTAGGGCATGCTTCTACTTTGCAAGATGTCAATTTAAAGGAGGTTGTGAAGGAGGCCTGTAAAGGAATCTAGGCAATAGAAGATTTCCTAGGTATTTAACCTAGGAAATCTGGTCATGCATTTGACTTTTCATGCATTTGAGATTAGATGACAATATCTGGGTGTGTCCACTTGATATCCAACAGATAAATAGTGGTCTAGGAGCAGCCCAGCCAGTAAACTTCACCATGCCAAGTAAAACAAAAGCCAGAACTGAGCACGCCATGGGACCTTGAAGGAGTGACGTAGTCAAGGCTGTCAGGTACACTGCCAGGTAGCATAGGTTGGCACAGCTTCTAAGGAGTGGAGCTGATGAAAGAGCTCCCGAGGCTTCAGCCAGTTAGAATTTCACCAGTGTGCCAGGCTACTGAGTCACAGGTATTAGTGCTTCCAGGCAGCACAGGAGCATCAGCTTTGCATTGATCAGTTTTGAGGCTCTTTTGAGACTGTATATCATCAACAGATATGAGAACATGCCGCATAAATGAAATCAGCTGTGGCGCCCATTCTACTCAGTGTATCCCAGTGTCCTGGAGATGTGATGGTGAAAATGATTGTGACAGTGGAGAAGATGAAGAAAACTGTGGTAAGAAGATCAGTGTTGAGTGACGTAACCTAAAGACCCTTTTCCTAAAGGAAGGGTGGGCAGGGGAAACTAACCTAAGCATGAAGACGCACTGACATTGACTCACTTTTCAGTGACTTCACTATCTGCTCAATTACTCATCCTTCATAACTGCCCTAAAACCCTAAAAGACATTCACATGGCAATTGGCCATTGCTTGGTGTTTCTTTTAGGCAAATAGAAATAAGAAGGTAAGTCATTCAAGGCACTTGTATGTAGCAGTAGCTCAGGGAAGCAGCAATTGTGTGGGCTTTTGTCTCTGTTGTGACAGTAATTCATGTGCCTTTTGCACTTTGGCACAATAAAATGAGGTGAGTAGGGTTGGCAAACACATTCATAGGTCTAAACTTGATTGGGTTATTGGAATAAATTATTTGAGTATTATACAAACATTTCTTTGCCCCTAAACTAGATTCTGGCATAACTTTTCGGGGGGAAAAAAAAGACACAGAAGCATGAATTAACATCTTGCCTCAGATACCCAAAGAAAAGTCTACCCAACTGGTGATACCTTTGTCTCCTGTTGCAGTTCCTGTCTCTGAAAGCTAATTCTGTTTCCTATTCTTTCATATTTCTGGTCTTGGAAAATCTTTAATAAAATGCATGTTGAAGGTGAAGTCCTGGGAAAATCACTAGGTTGAACAAACAGTGCTTTGAATGTTCTTTCAAGCTACCGCCCTTTTTATAGGGCCTCTAAAACCTTACGCAGGTCTGACAAGCATGGGTCTCCTGATATGGTAGTAGTCAAGGGAGCTCAGGGTGCTTACAGTTGAAACACCAGTCTTGTGTATAGAAGTCACCTCCTGAGGTCAATACTATTGCACCTAGTCCAATGAGTTTTAGTGTTCAATCCTAGAATTGAGTTTTCTGTATTGGTAAGCCCTTGTGCTGCCAAGTGTTTCCCTTATAAATCTAGACTTTGCTTCCCAAGAGAGTCGTGGTCTCTATTCTAATTGCCACCAAATTGTGACCTTGAAATGTTTGGCAGGAATTTAAGTCAAAGTACCAATTGGCTAGTAGGACTAGCTTATCATTGTCAGCATACCTGATTGTTAAATGGTGATTACAGCCCTGGCAGTGACTTTTTCAAAATGGAAAGTGTTTAAGACTTGTTATTCCTGATCCTTATTTAAAGGACCGAAAAGAGGAACCATGTATGGTAGTATGTGGTTCACTTCTTTTTGGTAACAGTGTCTTAATGCTTGTTTGTGAGTATTACGTTGCATGATATTCTCAGCTAGTGATGAGATCTGACAAGCTGTATGTTGATTCAAGGACAACTCAATCTCTTCCTTCCAAATTGAAATCCCTTGTTTCAGCTTGTTATTTATCACAGCCACTTTTAGAGACAATTGTGGTTCTCATCTCAAATTAATTTCCAGTCTTCAACTATTTTCTTGGTCCTTTATTTCTGTTCTTCTTATTTATAGTGTGCCTTCATTTTTTGTACAATGAGACTGTGTTCTTGATTTAACTCTGTTGTAGCCTTTAATTTGGGCTAGTAAGTTAGGATTAATGAATAAAGATCAATGTATTAGATTTTGGGACAAGAATCTTGAAAGGACCTATCTTGATGCACTTTCAGTGGGGCACCCTCTCTCTTAATAGGCAATATAACATGTAGCCCCAGTGAGTTCACCTGCTCCAGTGGCCGCTGCATCTCCAGGAACTTTGTATGCAATGGCCAGGATGACTGCAGTGATGGCAGTGATGAGCTGGACTGTGCCCCGCCAACCTGTGGTGTCCATGAGTTCCAGTGCAGCACCTCCTCCTGCATCCCCATCAGCTGGGTATGTGACGATGATGCAGACTGCTCCGACCAATCTGATGAGTCCCTGGAGCAGTGTGGCCGCCAGCCAGTTATACACACCAAGTGTCCAGCCAGCGAAATCCAGTGCGGCTCTGGCGAGTGCATCCATAAGAAGTGGCGATGTGACGGGGACCCTGACTGCAAGGACGGCAGTGATGAGGTCAACTGTCGTAAGTAGCTTTCTAGCATGGCATGTTCAGTTCTCTTCTGTGTATCAACTGGGACAATTTGCTGGCTTCATTCCATGGGGTTTCCTCCCTTTGTAGCCTCTCGAACCTGCCGACCTGACCAATTTGAGTGTGAGGATGGCAGCTGCATCCATGGCAGCAGGCAGTGTAATGGTATCCGAGACTGTGTCGATGGTTCCGATGAAGTCAACTGCAAAAATGGTAAGGGTTTCTTCTTGTTGGTCAAGCAATGGATTGCTCTGACCAGACCCGCTCATGAAATCTCTTTTCTTTGTTTCTCTTTGTAGTCAATCAGTGCTTGGGCCCTGGAAAATTCAAATGCAGAAGTGGAGAATGCATAGATATCAGCAAAGTATGTAACCAGGAGCAGGACTGCAGGGACTGGAGTGATGAGCCCCTGAAAGAATGTCGTAAGTGTACTTGTTGCTCAAGTACAAACCCTGGAAGTTTGATACAATCCAGCATAGCTAACACTGTAGACCCCGCGTGAATGGCTGATTAAACTTTTGAATATACTGAAGTTCAATTGTAGACTTCAGAGTGATACTTTATGACTTAAAAACCCAGGTAGGACAAACTATAGGGTTTGTTTTTGTTATTTGTTTTTTGTGTTTTTTGAGACGGAGTTCCACTCTTGTTGCCCAGGCTGGAGTGCATTGATGCAATCTTGGCTCATTGCAACTTCTGCCTCCCAGGTTCAAGCAATTATCCTGCCTCAGCCTCCCGAGTAGCTGGAACTATAGGCACCCGCCACCATGCCCTTTTTTTTTTTTTTTTTTTTTTTTTGTATTTTTAGTAAAGACAAGGTTTCCCCATGTTGGCTAGGCTGGTCTCAAACTGCTGACCTCGTGATCCACCTGCCTCGGCCTTCCAAAGTGCTGGGATTATAGGCATGAGCCACCGTGCCTAGCCCAAACTAGTTTATAGTTTAACCTCCTTAAAGATAACTGATCATCAATAGAGAAACTTGACTAAATGCTGCTTGACCAACTGGTAACTTGCCAAGGAGATAGATAATCCACCCTGAAATATATACCTATAAAATAAATGATTAGGTCTTAGACAAATCATGGGTTTGACCAGGCCAACTAGATAAGTTATCAAATAGCTTGGGTTTTAAATGTGAAAGACAGGTATTGAAAATAAGTTGTCAAGTGACTGCTACATTTTTATTCCAGATATAAACGAATGCTTGGTAAATAATGGCGGATGTTCCCATATCTGCAAAGACCTAGTTATAGGCTACGAGTGTGACTGTGCAGCTGGGTTTGAACTGATAGATAGGAAAACCTGTGGAGGTGAGTCTAAGAAGAAAACCTGGACCCTGCGGGTGATGGGAAAGTGTAGTATTACCTAGTAAGGTATAGGAGCAGCAAGACTAATTCTGATTTCCCTCCTAGATATTGATGAATGCCAAAATCCAGGAATCTGCAGTCAAATTTGTATCAACTTAAAAGGCGGTTACAAGTGTGAATGTAGTCGTGGCTATCAGATGGATCTTGCCACTGGCGTGTGCAAGGCAGTAGGTAAATGAACTTGGACTGGTGTAGCTATTGTACCTTTACAAGTAAGTCCCTCTAAAAGGTACAGCCAGTGACCACAGTAGTCAAACTAAACATGAAATCGTACTTGAGAACAATGTTGCTAACCTTATAATACAGCAGTATCAGTTAAATAGCAGATCTCTCCCCTGGACATCTATCTTGGTCATTCCTTTTGCGTATGATACCATGAATACCTACCAGGTTTGCATGCTGTCTGTTTCCAAAACTTGAGTGCAACTCAGATAAGTGACTTATTCATCACCCACCCTGTTGTTGAAGGCTGTAACCCCAGGACTGCCTTCCTAAACCATAGGAAGCACTTGCAGGTCCCAGGGGCAGGAGCTCCAGAACAGATACTACTGACGTATTCCACAATACCTTTACTTTCTAAGATCTCTGCTGGGAGGAGATGGTTTAGAAAGACCTTGCCTTCTTAAAGCAAAACTAAGTAACCCTGACTTTGATCTTGCAGGCAAAGAGCCAAGTCTGATCTTCACTAATCGAAGAGACATCAGGAAGATTGGCTTAGAGAGGAAAGAATATATCCAACTAGTTGAACAGCTAAGAAACACTGTGGCTCTCGATGCTGACATTGCTGCTCAGAAACTATTCTGGGCTGATCTAAGCCAAAAGGCTATCTTCAGGTAACTTTCAGTTCCATTTGTGGTGTCTTGACATAAGTCATTGTCACTTGGGAAGTGATCTTTGGGATAGTTTGGAGGAGTTTCATTTTGTGCCTAGCCCCATCTAGCATCTAATTACTTGGGGACATTAAATCTAACACTAATTCTTTATTAAATTGTTATCATTTCCTAATTAGAAACTAATAATTGCCTATGAAGTAAAAGATGACATCTTTCATATTTTTTATATTTTCTCCCTTTTCTCTACAGTTAATTGAGAACTGTTTATTGTTGCTACAAATAGAAATGGTAGTACAGCCATTTCTTAATGGTAACTATAGAAACTCAGATGATGGATACTGAAACAAATAGCTTCACTTATAAATTTGTTGTTCTTGTATATAGAATACATACCAGCAACTAGATAATCCACAGCATTATTAATTTAGCATCAGTAAGCAGCATGGTTAAATAATTTGAGTGGTGAGCTGTGGTGCTACTAGATTTCTTTCTGAATGAAGTCATTGACCATTTTGTAAGCAAAAAGTCCATTCTCCAAGCTCTAATTGTGTCAAACTCTTAAATTTCTTGTGACCTATTCTGTTTCAGTGCCTCAATTGATGACAAGGTTGGTAGACATGTTAAAATGATCGACAATGTCTATAATCCTGCAGCCATTGCTGTTGATTGGGTGTACAAGACCATCTACTGGACTGATGCGGCTTCTAAGACTATTTCAGTAGCTACCCTAGATGGAACCAAGAGGAAGTTCCTGTTTAACTCTGATTTGCGAGAGCCTGCCTCCATAGCTGTGGACCCACTGTCTGGGTTTGTACGCCGTTTTCCATCACATAGCTTTTTGAATGGTATCTGTGTAGGTCAGGAGCTTTCTCATACCTGAATTAGTACTAAAATCTCAAGGTTTATCAGCCCTCTACAACAAAGAATGAGAATTCTAATTCAAGATATCAGTTTTGCCTCAGTTGAATGACCCTAGGATGGCCTTATCTGTATGACAGGTCCTCCTGTCTGACTCGTGTGACTGATTGCTGGTTGGTATTAATGAATTAACATTCCTGATTTGATGTGTGTACCAAAAGCTGTATCTGAACCCTTTTGCCCACCCAGTTTCTATGCAAGTGATTTTTTAGTTTTTGACTGAATACTTTGCTGTGCTAGCTCTGGGTGATCAAACCTAAATGACAGCCTGAATTGTGGGGATTTGGGTAACGACATTGCATCTAAGTGTGCAAGTTGTCTGAAAGTCCAGCAGAAATAAACAGACCTTTATAGAAACATTTCACTAAGGGGGTTCCCTAAATTACCACTAAGTAACATAGAAGAGCAGCTTAGGAAGTTGACTAAGGCTGTAGTCATCACAACTGGCCCCCATGCAGCCTCATTAGAACTCAATCAGCCAACCCCTGCTATGAAATTTAAAAGATATTTGTCTTTCACTCCTCTGAAAGAAGTGACCTTTTAAAAAGGAAACATAACTTTGTGACTTTGGGCCGAAATTTAAATGTCAGACAAACATAGATTATTACAGTTAATAATGAACTTGCAGATTCTTAATATTCAATTTTATTTACCTAGAACAAAATTTAGACCCTTAAGTGTTACTATTTGTCACTAGAGAACCCCTTGAGTTTTCTGCTCAAATTTTAAATTTTTTGTTTCAAGCTACAACTTTATTCCTTCTAAACCACTGAGGCTTATTTCTCATTTAATTCTTCACAGCTTTGTTTACTGGTCAGACTGGGGTGAACCAGCTAAAATAGAAAAAGCAGGAATGAATGGATTTGATAGACGTCCACTGGTGACAGTGGATATCCAGTGGCCTAACGGAATTACACTTGGTATGTATGTTCTTCCTTCTCGACCACCCACTCAACTATCTTCATAGTGTTTCCATTTATCTCCATGGTGAATTCTCGACTAGCAGATGACTCTTCTGCTTCCGCCTAAATTCTAGCAGGAATTTTCAATGGGAGTAACTGAACAACAGAAGTAAAATGGTGGATTAGCAAATTACACATTCCATAACTACTGACCTGTTGTCCAGCTGGGCCTAATATGTGACATGAACTCAGTGAAGGTTAGGTCTTGGGTGCACTCACACTAAATATTCTGGGCATGAGTGCCTTAGCATTTCCTGAATTGCAGGCTTTTAACAGTTTTCTTCTGGCCTTTTGGAGGAGAACAACAAAATGCCAGCCTCTTTTAATATTTTCTGTAATGTGAGTAATATTTCTTAAGTCATTTACTTTGAGAATCTCAGATACCCTGTTAGTCCCCAAAAATGAATGTGGATACAGATTCTGCATGCTGCTTTGCCAGGTTTGTGTGACCCCTGTTAAGAAACCCTGTTGGGGAAAGAACCATAAAAGTAGAATATTAATTCATTAGATGTTTTAAATGGAAGCCAGAGTAGTAGTGGCTTGTCATGTAATGACAGTTCTTTTCCTACCTAGACCTTATAAAAAGCCGCCTCTATTGGCTTGATTCTAAGTTGCACATGTTATCCAGCGTGGACTTGAATGGCCAAGATCGTAGGATAGTACTAAAGTCTCTGGAGTTCCTAGCTCACCCTCTTGCGCTAACAATATTTGAGGTAAGATGTGTCTCACATCAAAGTGTGTATACCTTTCAGCTACTATATCACTTTGAGGAGAAATGATAGACATGGCGGGAGGAGGGAAGAGCAGCTGAGCATGGCTTGAGGAACTGCTTTCACTTAAAACCTGGTACAAATTAGACACTAATTCCCAGAAGCACTTCAAACCTAAACTTGATTATTTTACAGTTTTATATCTAGTGTCCCAGCTCAGCATTCAATAAACTTAGTCCATTAAATGAGAAGTAACTGATAATGACCTTAGAAATGGACTTGTGTTAATCTTGGACGTACATGCTAATTGTGGGGTTCTGTTGTAGGATCGTGTCTACTGGATAGATGGGGAAAACGAAGCAGTCTATGGTGCCAATAAATTCACTGGATCAGAGCTAGCCACTCTAGTCAACAACCTTAATGATGCCCAAGACATCATTGTCTATCATGAACTTGTACAGCCATCAGGTACCGTGGAGAAGCACAGTCCTTAATAACCACTTTAAGGGAAGCAGCATGACACAGAACCTGCTGGATGTCAGTAGCTCTTGGCAACTCACCTTTCTTTAAAAGGAACGTTTGCCCTCCCGTACCCTACCTCAAACATTTCACACGTTATTTTTTTTATTTCTGCTGCCTTAGAGAAATGGCTTCTCAGCTTCAGCTCCTAGCTTCCCTCCCAAGCCTCAGTGTCCGATCTTTTATTTCTGCTTCTTCCATGTCCCCTTGGCCTTCAGCCCCTCTTGCCAAGTCTATTGCAGTAGCCTCCAAAGTAGCTTGTGTGCTACAGACTTCCTTTACTGTTAGTTTGCTAGGATTTTTGCAATGTAGTGCCACAAACTGCCTTAAACCACAGAAGTTTATTGTCTCAAAATTCTGGAGGCCAGAAGTCTGAAATCAAGGTGCCAGCAGGGTTGGTGCCTCTTGAGGGCTGTGAGGGAAGGGTCTGTTCGGGGCCTCTTTTCCTGGTCTGTTGACAGTGCTCTTCCACCTGTGTCTCCACATCATCTTCCCTCTGTATATGCTTTTGTCCAGGTTTCTTTTTTTCTTTTTTTGGAGACTGAGTTTTGCTCTGTCACCCAGCCTGGAGTGCAGTGACACAATCTCAGCTCACTGCAACCTCCACCACCTGTGTTCAAACAATTCTCTTGCTTCAGCCTCCCGAGTTGCTGGGACTACAGGAGTGAGCCACCGTGCCCAGCTACATTTTGTATTTTTAGTAGAGATGGGGTTTCACTGTGTTCACTATGTTGGCCAGACGGTCTCAAACTCCTGACCCCAAGTAATCTGCCTGCCTCGGCCTCCCAAAGTGCTGGAATTACAGGCGTGAACTGTAATACCAGTCATATTGAATTAGAGCCCACCTTAATGACCTCATTTTAACTTGATTACCTCTGTAAATATCCTGTCTTTAATATCTCCAAATCAGATCACATTCTGAGGTACGAGGACTTCAATAGATGAATTTTAGGGAGGAACACAATTCAACTTGTAGCACCTACTTTCTCCCTGTGACACACCTGATATAGGATTGTGTAGATTCTTCAACACATCAGGTTATATTATGTCCTGCTGAAAACACTGGGCTGGTTCTATCTAAATAAAACCTTCAAACCTTCTTAAGACTGAGTTTCCTTCCACTTTGTTGGAGCAAGTCAAGAGAAAACCAGGAGAACACGCCTAGTCTCCTTTCTCTGAGCCTTCACACTAAACCTTGGGCCAATAGTAAGAGCCAGTCCTGGTCCCTCATCTCCCTTCCCCACCACCTCTTTTGGAATCTATCTCTTAAAGACATAACTTTTACAGTCTGTCTCCAAGAGGTCCCTTATCTGATGTCCTTAGAGCATGCTGCCTGTACCTTTATACTTATTCTTCCTTGATATTGCTCTCACTTGAAGGATTGGCAGAGTCGACAAGTCTAAGCTCTTGGTGGCAAGGACTCAGGTCTTCAACATGTAGAACAAGGCTTTATATATACTAGGCATTGGAATACCCATTTTAATGGTATTTTTTTCCTGACTAGGTAAAAATTGGTGTGAAGAAGACATGGAGAATGGAGGATGTGAATACCTATGTCTGCCAGCACCACAGATTAATGATCACTCTCCAAAATATACCTGTTCCTGTCCCAATGGGTACAATCTAGAGGAAAATGGCCGAGACTGCCAAAGTAAGGCATTTTGTGTTTTAACCACAAGTAGAACATACAACAAGCAATATAAGACACAAGTTTGGCTTTTTAAGAATTCTGTTTTAGCTAATTCTCTGAATAGATTTGAGAAGGTATCTGCTATGGTTGTATGCCGGGTTATCATGTCATTTCTTTAGACCTGACTCTAACCCATTTCAACATTAAATGAGTTTATAGGAGACTAAAGTGTCAACATACCTTATACTAATTTGTACCAATTAGTCCCTTAGCAGCACTGAGCTAGCCAACTTGCAGGTAACTAAACGAGGCCTTAACATTTTTCCTCAAAAGGAGGAGGACAGAAACTATGCTTAAGGAAGGCCATGGTTACAGAAACCTCATTGCCTCAGTGGGTGACGCTTCCCTAAAATAACACGTAAGCCGAATTTGCCTTTAGTCTTCTGTTCTTAGCTTTTGATAAAGTGGCAAATTAAACTCATTTGTGTGGCCAAGGAGCTCATATGGTGAGGCTGGTGAGGTTTTTACTAGCGTGATTCATGGTCAGGTCACGGCAGGGATTAGCTCAGTTTACCAAGAAATTAGTTGCAAGACAGTCTGGTATGCCTGGTACACCAGAGCATCTTGAAAACATTTCTTGTAATTTCCAGGAACATGGGATATTGTTTAGAGGGATAAAATACGGTTGTCCATCATTTTGAATTGTCAAATTCCAAACACTGACTATTCTTCCCAAAGTTTCATGTATCTCTTTTTGCATGAAGATTGCTATTTCAATTTTGACACATCAGCTGTACAACTTAGTTCAGCAGTGGTTTGTCTATTTTACCTGGTTTTAAAATAAGCTTTTGCATGGCTTGTCTGGACAAAACAGCTAGCCATTCTGGAACCTTGGCATTAACCAGGTTCTTGGTTTTTATGATTCAGGTACTGCAACTACTGTGACTTACAGTGAGACAAAAGATACGAACACAACAGAAATTTCACCAACTAGTGGACTAGTTCCTGGAGGTATCGAGTTCAGTACTGCAAACTGTTAATCTCCACTAACAGCCACACTCTTTGTATCTATAGCTTAAATAATTAATGCAACCTTTAACTACTATTTCTGCCCCAATTGGTAACCTATATTTAAACACCAAAGACTTAAAATTTGCATATCTTTTCCTGACTGATCTTTAAGATTTCTAGTAGAGAATTGTCAGTGAAATGGCTACTACAGCATGTGACTCAAATACTTCTAGGCCAGAGTTGTTCCTGGTGTTCAGTTGTAGTAGATACTGAACATCAATGTTGGATGCAAAGCTTTTGGCTCCTTACCTGATGAGTAAATCTCTAAATCTTAATACAGACCCTTCTAAACTTATTCCTTTTATTCCTCTGTAGGGGTCAATGTGACCACAGCAGTATCAGAGGTCAGTGTTCCCCCAAAAGGGACTTCTGCTGCATGGGCCGTTCTTCCTCTCTGTAAGTAGATTTCCTACAAGTCTGGGTTCAAGAACTTCTTAGATACCAGATGAAGATTTTTTTGTTCACCTGGAGCTACCCCTTTCATGGCCCTTTATGCTGTCATAGCACTTATGACACTGAATTATATTCACTTTCTCCCCCACATAGTACACTAAATTCAGGCCCATATCTTTCTCTTCAGCTGTGCCCTTGGCACAGTAACTGGCATGAAAATTTTCAACAGTTAGTTAATGCTTTCCACTTCAGCACTGTTAGCCTGGCTTATCCCCTTATAAGTCTCTCTAACTGCTCTTCTGTTCTGCCTTTGAAATGTGTGTAATGCTTTATACAGAGGAGATGCACAAATGCTTTCTTGAAGAGTTACAGGACTTGTTGAGGGTAAATTAAAAGCAGTTAAGAATTTTCAAACCTATGGAAAAGGACCTCTAAAACTATTATGAGACATGCGAATTATAAGGACTTGGCTATAAAAGCCTTTGTCCTAAATTAATAGATTCCAAGCTTAGCTAACACACCAGGAACACCTGAATAGCTCTCCAGAACCTTCTGCAATTTTAATTTGGTGAGCCTAAGGTGGGACCGAGGACCCTGCCCTTGCCTGGATGGATGTGGCTAGCCCAGCTCCAGTGCGTAGAACTACCTCTGGGCTGAACTTGTTTCAAGCTCCTGGCCCATGTTTATTCCAACTTCTAGTTATCCTAGCTCCATAAAACATGACATTTTTACTAATGTCAATTATTATGGATTCCTTAACATTATTACCTTTCTTGTATGTTCCAATACTAAGCTCACTTAGCTATCCTGATTTTTTTCAGTGCTCTTAGTGATGGCAGCAGTAGGTGGCTACTTGATGTGGCGGAATTGGCAACACAAGAACATGAAAAGTATGAACTTTGACAATCCTGTGTACTTGAAAACCACTGAAGAGGACCTCTCCATAGACATTGGTAGACACAGTGCTTCTGTCGGACACACATACCCAGCAGTAAGTCAGCTTTGTGTCTTTATACACCATGGCTTGAAGTGAGACTTTTCAGAAAGGAGACCTAGGCTGGAAAGAGAGCCATTAGGATGATGGAGTTACCGAACACTTCATCTGCTACCTGGATATTAGACAGTGTAGCCTGTTAGAACATAAGTCAGTCAGTTGATCAGCATCTAACCCTCACCAAATGGCAAGAGGGTCAACTTAAGGTCACCACTATATTAAGATATTTTTGGTTATAGAAATGACATGTAAATATTAGCATGAACCAAGTAGCTCTTTACTGAACTATTAAATCCATTGCCTACTGGATATTTGAAAGTAAATTAACATATCATATATAGGGGAGTTGGCTTAAAGTCAGTGTATTGAGTAAGATTCACTTAGCCAAACTTATGATACGCTTTGCTTTAAAAAGTATCCCACCACACTTACACACTTAGTATAGCTAGCTTTTCTTCTAGCAGTAGTCATTCACTTGTTCTTCAGATGTAACCCAAGTGGAGTATTTGGCCTTCACTTAGGAAACAGGCTGAAAAAAACAAGTATTGATTGCTCCCCTCTCAAGCTCTGGTGAAACATGGAACAGTGGTCAATTCTTGACACACAGATGGCTTTTCACATTTTTCTCCAAGACTTAGAGGCAGAATCAGTCACACTATCTTATCTCACTACCAAGCAGGTATAGTTGAATTCAAATTAAATCCATGAGTGATACAACTCAGTACTCTTTTGTATCTGACTTTTCTTCTGAGCACTCTGAGTGTTCGCGTGACCAACTAAAAAGCAGGGTCCATTTTAAAGATGAGAGTTGCTATCAGTGAGTGATCACCAAGCTCATTCCATACTTCTTCTTTTCCACAGATATCAGTTGTAAGCACAGATGATGATCTAGCTTGACTTCTGTGACAAGTCTTGACCTTTGAGGTCTAAACAAATACCCCCGTCGGAATGGTAACCGAGCCAGCAGCTGAAGTCTCTTTCTTCCTCTCGGCTGGAAGAACATCAAGATACCTTTGTGTGGATCAAGCTTGTGTACTTGACCGTTTTTATATTATTACTTTTGTAAATATTCTTGTCCACATTCTACTTCAGCTTTGGATGTGGTTACCAAGTATCTGTAACCCTTGAATTTCTAGACAGTATTGCCACCTCTGGCCAAATATGCACTTTCCCTAGAAAGCCATATTCCAGCAATGAAACTTGTGCTATAGTGTATACGACCCTGTACATACATTGTATAGGCCATCTGTAAATATCCCAGAGAACAATCACTATTCTTAAGCACTTTGAAAATATTTCTATGTAAATTATTGTAAACTTTTTCAATGGTTGGGACAATGGCAATAGGATAAAACGGGTTACTAAGATGAAATTGCCAAAAAAAATTTGTAAGCTAATTTTGTACGTATGAATGAAATCTTTGACCTCAATGGAGGTTTGCAAAGACTGAGTGTTCAAACTACTGTACATTTTTTTTCAAGTGCTAAAAAATTAAACCAAGCAGCTTAACCATGGTTTGTGCCTGTTCCTGTAGGATGAAATCCTAGCCTGAGTAGTATCAAGTGTTCTAACTGTGTGAGCTATAATTCTTCATGTTGTATAACTAAGCCTGTAATTGGGCTAGTTTCTCTTACACCCAAGTACAGCTAAAAAATGAAGTACTGTTTAACATTTAGCTCCCAAAATATTTCTTACTGTGTAAAAGAAGCTAGCTTAGTCTGTATCTAGAATTCCTCTTGGTTAGAGGAGTTTCTTTTCCATTAACTTGTTTCCTGATCGAGAAACACATGCTAAGATTTCTATGAATTCTGCTTCTTTATAGTTAAGTCTGTTTTCCATGTTCTGTCATTTATTTAGGTCAAGGACAAGTGCCTTCTAAGGCATGGATAAGGGCTTTCTTCTTATAAAAGTCTAGACTGTCTTACTGTGAAGATGGCCAGGGAGGATAGCAAGCAATGGCATTCTTGAACAATCTAAGGCAGGGTTCCCAGTGTGGTCCCGGGAACAGAAGCATCTGCATCACCTGGGAATGTGTTAGAAATGCAAGTTCTCAGCCCCATCCCAGACCTACTGAATCAGAAACTCTGCGGGCTAGGGCTGAAACCTGCTTTCATAAGCCCTTCAGGCAATACTGATGTAAACTAAAGCTTAAAAACCACTGTTTTAATGTGACTTCATGAAGAATATCATTGTAATATCACCTAAATTTTTATCCTGGCTGGGATAGGGCAGATTCTTCTTATGGACAATTTCTGGAACTTACAGTATGAAGAGCAGATGAAGAGTTTGAGACAAAAAGTTGCACAGGGAGTTTAGTGAATTTTTCCATCAGGTTGGCCATTACTTCCTTTCTCCAAAGTCTCAGGATGTCTGGAAGCAAGGAAAGACACAAGACTGGAAGCGTCGGGTGGATGCTGTGTGTCACAAGTGAGGTGGAGAGTTGACTGCGGAAGGTACAGCAATTCCTCTGGAATTAAATGACCGACCAACACTGTAGGAAGATGATGAAGAGAAGATGTTTTGAGTCGCTACATGAATCAGTGGATGACTCATATTTTCACTTGCATATGAAATATAAGGCAGTTAACATCTTGTTTGTGGCTTAAGCAAGGAAATTAATATTACTAGATGAAGGGGAAGTTGGTTCTATTGTCTTAAGGGATGCCTCCTTGTGATTTTGGTCAACTGAATGAAAAAAGATAGCCTTGGACCCTTTTTTCATGGGAGGTTTGGAGGTCAAGCATGTAGAAGGAAAAGGCTGTAGTCATGAATATAGAACTGTCTGCTCTCCACCTTTTCCTTACTGTACATTTAGTCATCACACTGAACAGGATGTGGCCTACTGACAGTGAGTAGCTGAAGTGCCTATTTGGTAAGTAGGTTAGCATTCAACGTGAACTCTGAAAGCCATTTCAGTGTTCGAATGCTGCTCTGACCCTGCTATGGTACAAAAAAACATGGATTTTTTTTTTTAACTGGCGTAATACCAAATTCCCTTTAGAAGCTTAAAGTTTGATACTATTGCTTTCCCCATTATAACGATTATACAGTATTAATTATAAGGCCCAAAGTTTGTTTTGGCAAATAAAGTATTATTCTCTATCATCATCATCTTTTGAATTCCTGTCCCTAGTATGTTCATGCTCTGGGTACAAATTTCCAACCCTCAAAGAGTCTAAAACATCTTTTTTTTTTTTTTTTTTTAACCATGTCCTCCCCAATAAGAAGCCAAGGTACAACTCATTGTACCTAAGAGGTACAAACTCATTTATAGAAACAAAGTAACTAGATACTCCTATTGAAATAAGAATAAATATACTGGGGGGCCAGGCATGGTGGCTCAAGCCTATAAGGCAGGAGGATCACTTGAGGCCAGGAGTTCGAGACCAGTCTGAGCAACATGGTGAGACCCTGTCTCTACAAAAAAAAAATTTATAAAAATAAAAAAGTTATATGACTAAACTACTAGTCAATACAACTTGTAATAATAGTGCATGAATGATAAGAGGCCTTGGCTTTATCACCCAAACAAGAACTTGAATTCTATGTGAAATGTGTTAGGATAAGTTTGCTGTGTCTCTAGAGTTTAATGTAGAAAATAATTGAGAGGTAAAATATGAAGCTCACCACACACTAAAGGAGAATATTTGGAGTTAGATGAGCCTGTCACACAAAGTGAAAGTGGACCCTCCAGAAATTTTAGGAATTGCCACAAAGATTGATGATAGGTGAATAAACAGATTTGTGGCCTCTGGTAAAGAAATCCAGCCAAGTTCCTCTGAACAAATTTTTAAGTGCCCTTTGCAAGCTAGCTATTTGGCAAAATTAGTCCCAGTTGTTCAACTAGTTCCCTTAAAACATTCTAGTAGGTGTTTTAAAGCCTAGGTATCCCTGCCTCTCTAGTTCTTGATGAATACGAGGCAAAAAAAAAAAAAAAAAATGAGACTTGCACTTTGGCATTTGCTTCTGTTCCTTATCGCTGTGGAAGTCAAATAGCCCTTCGCGAAAATGAGAAGCCAAGCTTTAAATAGCAAACTATAGGATATTAAAAGACTAACTCTTCAGTTAAGAACACTGTTGAAATGGGAGACCAACTTAAAGTCTACCTTTCAACAATCTCTACCCCAAACCTAAAGATTCTAGGGGTCACTTAACTCTATTATGTAATCTAATTGGAATAATTTCCTAGAATTCTTACTAGCGAAATCTTGCCCTAGTAAAACAATTTATTATTTTGAATCTAAATGAAAGCTATACATTTTGCTTTCAATGGTGGCAAAAACTTGCAAAAAGCACGTATACTTTTGCTAATTTAAGTTCAAGTACAATGAATACCACCTGCTAATCTTGATCCCCCAAATCTGAGCCCTTCAAGTTTCATAATTGTTTTATCCTGAATGTAGTTGTGACATAGACATTTCTCAAAAGGGTCTGATACATCAAACTCCTAACAAGTAGGAGTAGCAACTAGCAAAAGTAGAAAGAAACTTCCCTTCTTGTGGGTAATGAGGCAGTGCCTAAAAACCACATATATATAATCCCCCGTGGTATTATCCATTCTGCAAGCCCTGTTAGTGGGGAGATGGTGGCAACAGCAGCCATAGTTGTGTCAGCGCTAACTGCTGCTGCTGCACTTTCTGTTGGCGGCTGCTGGCCAAGTGTGCACACTTAGCCCTGGTTGAGGTGCACTGTCTGCTGTGGTCTGTTAAGCATCTCACCAGAGTGGGAGGGCGCATCAAGTGGTTTCACGGATTGATGGATTGATTCTTGTTTTATGCCTCACAGTACCTGCACCTATAATTTGCTTTTTGTGTACTTCAGTTTTCTAGCACACTTAGCCCTGGTTGAGGTGCACTGTCTGCTGTGGTCTGCTAAGCATCTAACCAGAGTGGGAGGGCACATCAAGCGATTTCACTTTCTTAAATAAAAGGTTTTTGGGTATTTTTGGTATTATGTATTCTCTAAGGCCAGAAGGGACTTATAATGACTTCTCTTCTCTTCCAGAATTGTAATATTATAAAACCACTCGAGTAAATATCCTAACAAGTATGATTTTCCTTAGGACAACTAAAAATTGTACATCCATGCTTCAGCCATATCATGGACCTAAACTATGAGAGTTCAGAAATATATAAAAGTAGAAAAATTATCAAAGGTACTTATTTCCAAATACAGAGGGAATGAATTTAAAGATGGCACAATAGCATTTTTCGAACTTATTTCTCTCTAATCCAGCCTGGAGGATTTTTAGCTCAAAACAGTTGCATGTGAAGGTTATCAGGCATCTTTGCATATCCCTTTCATAGCTACCTTCACACATGAAAGCTGAATGCATTTTACCAGTGAGGCTCTAGATATGAAACTTAGGGATCCATAGACAAATAAGCTACTAACGAACTGATAACAGTGGGGTTCCTTCTCTCTATCTTATCTCCTGAGTCTGTTTCACATTTTCGAGCCTGGCTAATCTGAGAAAAAGAACAAAGTAGGACCATGACCCAGTGTTCTCCTGTAAATCTCACTGTAAAAATCTCAGTGTCAAAACACTGAGACAGGAGTGAGACCAGCTGCGGGTGGGGAGTTTGTGCTCTGCAGGTTACCTCACGGCATATCAAAAATGGCTTTTTTCTTCACTGCGCTTAAGGAAAAAGTCAGATGTGTGGCAAGGCGGTTCTGTTTAGAAACAGCAGGCAATGTAGTTAACAGCATAGACTTCTGTGTCTTGTGTGTGGTACCTTGGGCAAGTTACTAATTCCCCCTGTAAAGTAGAGATGATGGGGACTGTCTCACTGTGACAAGTTAAGTGTTAAGTGAGATGCACACGAAAAGCTCAGCACTGTCTGGCATCTACTATGTGCAGGGCAGATGTCGCTACTGAATATCACATCAATGCTAGGTCTATATTTACTGTCACACACAGGAACCGGTAAGTGACTTTACCAGTGCAAGTCGCAGGTACCTTTATCTAGGATGAATGTAATGTGTTAGATGCTGACCCAAGTGTTCTCCCCTACACCTGTCTAAAGAGAGCTAAGTCTGATATTTAAGGAGTGATAGCATCTTGCATAGTTAAGAAGGCTTAAAAGATTGCATGGTTTAAACCCTAGAAACATAGATGCGATGTTTCTGCCTCGGTTCTTTTGACTACCTCCTAGGATGGAAACAAATATTTCGGAGCCTGCATAGTCTTTAGATGGCTGCCAAAGCACTTAAAATCTCCTTTAAATTCTTATCATATGCTTAATTTTGTACTAAGTAAGTGTCCCCAAGTCTTCTACTTGCTCCTCACAGCAACCCTAATAAGTATCTCCATTTTACATAGGTTAAAAACTGAGGCTACAAAAAATGTGTGATTCCAAATCCTATGTGCTTACTGCCATCTTCTCTTAGAAAGGGATGCAGTACTGTGCAAAGATTGAGCTGGATGTTGCATTGCATGTTTGCTGAGTCCCCTTCGCTGCTGATGTGAGGATCCTTCAACAGTTCCTCCGATGCCCATTATGGCTGGCATCCAATATGGTGGTGTAATGGAAGTGTACCACTGGTACTACCTTATCAGGTCAGCACAGATCAGCTCAGATATTTGTTATGCCTTCAAGATGCTACACATTCCAGAATTATTTTCCTTGGCCATCCAAGTGAAGTAGAAGTAGATTGTTGGATTGCGAAGAAAATAATAAAGATTCCCCTAAAGGAATTTATGAGCAGGCAACTTCATTCCTAAGATATTGGGAGGAAACAAGCTGTACCACAACAAATCTTAAGTTTCAAGACTCTCCTATAGGGAGAAACATGGCCAAAAAGACAGGAAGAACTGTGGCTGGTAACTCAATGATGCTGTAACTCCAGGATTGGATCTTAGGTATTCTGGAATCTACGCCCTGAGACTTGGGTATTTCTCAATTTACACACATGCAAGGAGGAAGAGAATTTTTTGAACAAAATGACTGGCTTTGACAAAACTATCTTGCTCTTTTTAAATGTCACTTGATACTAAAATGTGATTTAAAAGCATGTAATGCCTCAGGAGTCCGGCACATACAACCAAATTATCATGCTCAGGATCTTCAGAATTCTAAAGGCACATGTTAGAATGCACAGAGTCCTGATGACCTGTCGATAAACAATTTTTTTGTTAATGAACTGTACATTTAAATAAAAGTTTATTTTTGAGATAATTGTTGTGGGCCTTTCCTTTTTCTAGATACCTTTTATAAAAGCTTTTATTCAATTCTTTTTCCTTTACTCAACTGAATCACTGAAGATGACTCAGTCACCCCTTTCTAGGAAACAAGTAAGGCCACCCAGGTCTGGACTCTTCAGGCTGAAAAACTGAGATGTTCCCTTTCTTGCCATATTTAGTACAGTTAGTGCCTCACCATGGACAGCCAGTATATTATCCTCTCAAATTTCCCCTCTCTACCCTTCCCATGAAAAAGACAGAAGTCAAAGCTCCTGTTAGTTAGGAATGTTAGCCTAGCACTTCCTTCTTGTAGGTGACTGAGAACAGGCAACACCTGGCTAAAGGGGGCATACCCCAGGGCGACAGGACAGGAAAGGACGTAACAAGTAAAATCATTTTGATTCTGTCTCCTCGTCAGTTCTTAGATGGTCTGTGTTGAGATTCATTTATAAGGCTAAAACTTTCGTGAGTCTTAGATATATTCCACCTAAAACTTTTCTAAGCAATGGCCCCAATTGTCTGAATTAAATTAGGCACTAAACCTTGAAATTGACTCAGAGGATCCAAAAGAATAGGAGAAAAATAAATAAATCAAAGAAAGAGAAATAGTCAAAAAATATTTTAAAGCTCAACAGTGAGTCCTTAATAAGTGAGATGTTGCATTTTGTTTGAGATGTTGATCTCACTAGCTTTGCAGTTAAGTGGATATAAGTTTGAATGTTTTTCCACTACGTAATCAGCTGTGGCCACAAGTAAGTTGCTTTCCATCCAAGCTTCTGTCCTCTTCTGAAAAGCACAACACCTACTTCCATAGAGTTCTCATAAAAGAGAGAGGCAACACGTATAAAGTGCTTCATTCAAACAACAACTGTTATTTCCCTCTCTAGCACCAAAAAAAAAAAAAAAAAAAAAAAAACATGATTCATCTTTTTTAAAGTAAAAATCCTTATGTCTATTCAGAGATCTGATTTTGATCCATACTCGTGTATTAAAATTCCATTTGCAAGTGTTCCTTGTTAAATCTCCCCTTGAAATGCTAGCATTTGGTTATATTTTTTTACTTCAAAAAATCAAGATGATTAATCATCCTGCACCTATGAGCCTTGTAGAAAGCCTCGTGTGTGACCCTCTGCTGATTAAAGAACACAGGTGATTGGTTTAAGTTCAATTATTCATAAATGTCTTTTTTTTTTTTTTTTTTTTTTTTTGAGACGGAGTTTCGCTCTGTCGCCCAGGCTGGAGTGCAGTGGCCGGATCTCAGCTCACTGCAAGCTCCGCCTCCCGGATTTACGCCATTCTCCTGCCTCAGCCTCCCGAGTAGCTGGGACTACTCGAGGAGGCGCCCGCCACCTCGCCCGGCTAGTTTTTTGTATTTTTTTGTGTTTTTGTATTTCACCGGGTTAGCTAGGATGGTCTGGATCTCCTGACCTCGTGATCCGCCCGCCTCGGCCTCCCAAAGTGCTGGGATTACAGGCTTGAGCCACCGCGCCTGGCCCATAAATGTCTTTTTAATTAGTAGGGGTAAGAAGACAGACTGTACCTTATACCAGTCTAGAAGGTATAGCTCACTCTTTGGATTTATCGGATTTATCAAGCTCAGCAAATATGACTGGCCCACAATCTAGGAAATGTGGAATGCTAGATTTCAGGCATGAACATTTCATGTTATAGTGTTCAATTCAGAGGCATTTCTTGCCTACTGGTTGATTGAGGGCAGAGAGTATATTTTAAACCCTTAGTCATTGTTTATGTTTCCTTAAATTTACCCACTTACATGTGAGATTTGCTGAGGATTAGTTCTTTAAAGTTCCAGGGAAATTTGCCTTTGGCCTGACCCCAAACAAGTAGCACTGTGGTTTCCTAAGCAGGACTTCTAAACGCTGGAAGGTAATCTCAGATAACTAGATAGCAACTGGCAGGCCTCCTCAGACCTCAGGGAAATTAACAGATTCTAAAAGGTTCCAGAACAGTTTTATAATTGGCACATCCTAGATGAAACATCAGTTACGGGGAAGTGCAAACATTTCTTAAACTTTTCACAAAATTGAGGAAGGATCTATGGATCAGCCCTATCAGAAGGTATCCCTCCTTATAGCCACACACAGACACCCCCTACATGTGCTGTCTTTACCTCATTCATTTGTTTAGTGCCTACTATGTACCAGGTATTGTTCTGGATTCTGAGGAACCAGTGAGAGAACATGACGGGCCAGAGCCGCATCCTTCATGGTGCTCATTCTAGCTGGGAGTCAGGCACTAACCAGACATTTACATGTTAGGCAGTGATAAGGTCTATAAAGTTAAACAAAGTAGAGTAAGGGACTAGAGAATGGCAGAATGTGATATTTTAGGTAAAGTGGTTAAGGTAGCTCTCCAAAGAGAGGACTTAGCAGAGAACTTAGTGGAAATGTGGTATGAGCCCACTGAGGCATAGTAAATACGTGAATCCTCAGGCAGGAGCATGCTTGATTCCTCTAAGAAGCAGCAAGGTGGCCTTGGGAGCTGGGGGTGGCAGAGGCAGAGTGGGAGGAGAGAAAGGAAGAAGGACCACGTGATGTCAATTTCAAGAGCTGTGGTTTGGACTCAGAATTTTAAGTGACAGGACAATTTTAGTGGGCTTGGGGCAATATAATGACATCCAATTTTAAAAGGATCACACTGGCTGCTTTGTTTAGAATGGACAGCAGGGAAGCAAGGGTGAAAACAGGAAGATAAATTAGGAGACTGGTAGTGGCCCTGGTAAATGGACAGGATGTGAGCTAAGCCAGTAGGGATGAAAGAAAGCTCTACTCCAGATTCAGCCCATCACAGGGGGTGTGTGCACAGGCTGTGTCCCCAGAGTGGGGGGAATTCAGCTTGTAGATGGTCTCTTAATCCAGGAGAATCTCACCAGTTCCTATCTCAGCTGTGCCCTCTGCCTATGGGATATCTGTTTGGCTGCCTCCCTGATTGGGCAGGAATGATAGGCACAACCCCAGCACGGCCAGAAAAAAACGAGGCTGCATGGAAAGTGGGAGAAAAGTCATGCCTCTTCTCCCTAACCAAAAGAAGTCAGGATTTAGAAGAAAAGAAGAGCCTACAGCATGAATTCCAGCCCCCCAAAAGTTCAAAGGCTTCAACCATTCAAAGGAAGTTCTTTTCTACCTTCAACGTAAAGGCTTTCCAGGGACATATTTTGGCATCATCATTTTAATATGGAGTTCCGTACTAACTCTTGTCATGGTCTCTGGAGGAATGTTTGTACGAATGGCATCATTTTTTTGAAATATGATGGCTGTAGGCAGGGTCCAGCATATTCTGTCTATCCAACTGCTTTATATTTTCCCTGTTACCTGTCTGGTCTCTAAAAATATTGGAGAACTATCAACACTACTTTCCCTAAGAAATTTTAGAATCCTGGTATTTCTGAGTTAAAAGGAACCCGAAGGTCACTGAGTCTCTGATAATTGTCTGATACAGGAGGCAACAGGCCCCATTGAGGAAGCAGAAAGCGGGCCGCCTAATGTTACCAGGAAGGAGACCTCACTCAGCAATGTCTTAAGTCACCCACAGAGTAACAATTGCTCTCATAGTAAGCCTGTAAATTCAACAACAATAACTTGTGACTCTTTAAGAAAAAAAAATAAAAACCAGAAATGGATTCTGTTTGGGAAAACAAAGCCTCCTAAAGCCAAAACTTTGAGGAAAGGATTATGTTAGGAAGTAAGGTGAGTCTCTGAAATGCATCCATGCATGTTACAGAATAGAAGCCAAATAGTAACAAACAGCTTATGAAACAGAAAGCAGCCTCTTCCCAGACAATAGCCCCAGTGCCTATTTCCATGCAGAAAAGAAGGCCAACCTCCTGCATGTCAGGATCCGCTAAACTCCACGGAAGACTATGCTGGGAACAGAGACTATGTGCCATTCTCCCTCTCTTCTCCCGCCCCTGCAGCAGGCACTGTGTTCCCAGTACTCTGTGAACTGTCTCTATTATGAGACAGATAATATTTCAATGGGCCTACTTAATGGTGTCAGTTCACCAAAAGTGGCACACCAGTTTGTATGCAACTTCCAGTCTCAGAAATCCAGTGAAATGGGGGTGGAAAAAGATTATCTAAAACCAAAACCAACTGTAGCTTCTTTTGCCTTGGTAGGAGGGCTAGGAATGCCCCGGGAAGGGAAATTTCTATATAGCTACAAAGGAAAGAAAATCTGTGAATCTGCCAAAGGAGGTCCTGAGCCAAGTTTGGGAAGTAGGCTACAGATGGCTGCATCGCTCTGTATTCTGTGGACAGAAAATACGGGGTCAGGTCAGGGACGAGGAAGTAGCTGTGAAGCAGCAAGGTGGAAAGGAGGGCAGAGCCACATGGTGTGCCATGGCAATCTGGGGCTCAAGGTGACAAACAAAAATATCCAATATGCAATTTTGGATTGCTTACCTTTTTGGCACTGTAAGCCCTATCACCTCCCTGATCCTTCAGTAACGTCTGCGGCACACACTAACACCTTGTGGGAGTGGCTTTTGATGAAAATCATAGATAGGAGCCCAGTCCTAGACCTGGGTTGATATGGCAACAGAACAGAGAAGGAACTTTCTGAACAATTCATTAACTGAACAAATTAAGTCACTGAAGAGCTTAGACTCAGAGAACATAAGCAACCCAAGGTCTCTTAGAACTCCGGCGGGGACACTGGACTTTCTGCAGGATGTGGAATGGCACTTCAAGTCTGTATTATCTGGAGATTCAAGGACAGAGTGACTCCAGATGGTGTCACAGGTTATTAAATGTATTAGGTGGGATCAGGTGACTTTTAAATAATATGCATCCAGCATTTTGCTAGTCAGGATACATAACTAAGTATAGCCATGGCTTGTAGGATCTTGGACTATCTTGAACTATGGAATCATCTTTTCAAAGTACGAATATGATCATGTTACTTCCTATCTAAGATGACTTCTTGTTGCCTACAGAACAAAGGCCAAGGTCCCATGACTCAGGCTCAAGATCACCATGACCTGACCCTGGAGCCTGCTGCTCGGCCCTGCTATGCCCTGCAGTTCCCCAGGCCAACTTCTCAATAATGCGGAACTCTTTGCAACCCATCCCCTTTAACCTCCTCCTTTACTGCTGTTTTCTGTACGAGTCTGTGCCTTGGCTCCTGCTCTTCCCTCTGCTTGAAGTGCCCTTCTGGCCTTTACTTACCTGGCTCTTATTCTTCTTCCAAGTCTGGGCTCAGATGTCTCTTCTTCCAGGAAGGCTTCCCTGTTGTCCCTGTTTGGGTCATGAGTCTCTTGTCTACCCGGCATATAATTCTACAATAACATGTATATCATCATGTTGAGATTATATATAACTCTTTGAATGAAATACAAGCTTTGTTTATATAAGAATTTAGTCTTTGAAATCTTTGTGCCCTCAGTGCGTAGCACAAAGTTGGATGCTTTTTAAGTGCTCAAATACTGGATTGTAAAACTAAATTGATATCATGAATGCAAACCATAGATTATTTTTAAAGTAAGCATCCCAGTATTTAGGCCTCCAAGTAAGCACTGTCTCTTGAAAGAAGAGATTGTTTGCCTATCCCAGTGATTTACTACACAGTACACAAGTTACAGGTCCTTTCGTTGATTTATATTCAAGGAGCACAAAACTGATTTTTGCATACATATTGTTATATATATATATATATATATATATATATATATAAAACCCTTACCTCTTTGAAGGTAGACTTAAGATTTTGAAACAGCACAATCATTGCACTTTCCATCAGGAAACATAGTAATTTGTCATGCTGGTTAATGCCCTTTTGAGACCCTCCGTGGCTGTCCTAATGAGGAAGTCCTACAGACTGTATGTAGAGCTAATAGCATTGACATGGTTTGACTGTGTCCCCACCCAAAACTCATCTTGTAGCTCCCATAATTCCCACGAGTTGTGGGAGGGACCAGATGGAAGATGATTGAATCATGGGGGTGGGTCTTTCTCATGCTGCTCTCATGATTGTGAATAAGTCTCACAAGATCTGATAGTTTTAAAAACAGGAGTTTCCCTGCACAAGCTCTCTTTTTGCTTGCCACCATCCGCGTAAGATGTGACTTGCTCCTTCTTGCCTCCTGGCATAATTGTGAGGCCTCCCCAGCCATGTGGTGCTACAAGTCCATTAAACCTCTTTTTCTGCCCAGTCTTGGGTATGTATTTATCAGCAGGATGAAAACAGACTAACAGAGCAAATTGGTACCAGTAGAGTGGGGTGCTGCTGAAAAAATACCAGAAAATGTGGAAATGACTTCGGAACTGGGTATCAGGCAGAGTTTGGAACAGTTTGGAGGGCTCAGAAGAAGATAGGAAAATGTAGGAGAGTTTGGAACTTCCTAGAGACTTGTTGAATGGCTTTGACCAAAATGCTGATAATGATATGGACAATGAAATCCAGGCTGAAGTGGTCTCAGACAGAGATGAGGAAATTGTTGGGAACTAGAGTAAAGGCGACTCTTGCTACATTTCAGCAAAGAGACTGGTGGCATTTTGCCCCTGCCCTAGAGATCTGTGGAACTTTGAACTTGAGAGAGTTGATTTAGAGTATCTGGCAGAAAAAAAATTTCTAAGCAGAAAAGCATTAAAGAGGTGACTTGGGTGCCGTTAAAGGCATTCAGATTTAAAGGGGAAACAAAGCATAAAAGTTCCAAAAATTTGCTGCCTGACAATGCAATAGAAAAGAAAATTCCATTTTCTGAGGAGAAATTCAAGCTGCCTGCAGAAATTTGCCTAAGTAACAAGGAGCCATATGTTAGTAATCAAGCCAATGGGGAAAATGTTTCCAGGGCATGTCAGAGACCTTTGCAGCAGCCCCTCTCATCACAGACTCAGAGGCTTAGAGGGAGAAAATGATTTTGTGGCCCAGGCCCAGGGGCCCTCTGCTGTGTGCAGTCTAGGGACTTGGTCTCCTGCAACCCAGCTGCTCCAGCCATGACATGAAAGGAGTCAAGGTACAGCCTGGGCTTTTACTTCAGAGGTTGGAAGCCCCAAGCCTTTGCATCTTCTACATGGTGTTAAGCCTGCACGAGTCAATAATTGGGGTTTGGAAACCTCCTCCTAAATTTCAGAGCATGTATGGAAATGCCTGGATGTCTAGGCAGAAGTTTGCTGCAGGGGTGGGGCACTCACAGAGAACCTCTGCTAGGGAAGTGCCAAAGGGAAATGTAGGGTACAGAGCCCCCACTGGGGCACCACCTACTGGAACTGTGAGAAGAGGGCCTCTGTCATCCAGACCCCAAAATGGTAGATCCTCTGACAGCTTGCACCATGTACCTGGAAAAGCCACAGACACTCAACACCAGCCCATGAAAACTGTCAGGAATGGAGTCACAGGGACGGAGCTGCCCAAGGCTGTGGGAGCCCTCCTCTTGCATCGGCGTGACCTGAATGTGAGACACAGAATTAAAGGAGATCATTTTGGAGCTTTAAGATTTGACTGCCTGCTGGATTTTGGACTTGCATGGGGCCTGCAGCCCCTTTGTTTTGGCAAATTTCGCCCGTTTGGGATGGCTATATTTACCCAATGCCTATACCCTCATTGTATCTAGGAAGTAACTAACTTGCTTTTGATTTTACAGGCTCATAGGCGGAAGGGACTTGCCTTGTCTCAGATGAGACTTTCGACTATGGATTTTTGAGTTAATGCTGAAATGACTTAAGACTTTGGGGGACTGTTGGGAAGGCACGATTGGTTTTGAAATGTGAAGACATGAAATTTGGGAGGGGCCAGGAGTGGAATGATATGGTTTGGCTCTGTGTCACCACCCAAATCTCATCTTGTAACTCCCATAATTCCCACATGTTGTGGAAGGGACCTGGTGGGAGATAATTTAATCATGGGGATGGGTCTTTCCCATGCCATTCTCATGGTAGTGAATAAGTCTCACAAGAACTGATGGTTTTAAAAATGGGAGTTTCCCTGCATAAGCTCTCTTTTTGCCTACTGCCATCCATGTAAGACATGACTTGCTCCTCCTTACCTTCTGCTATGATTGTGAGGCCTCCCCAGCCATGTGGAACTGTAAGTCCATTAAACCTCTTTTTCTTTCCAGTCTCAAGCATGCCTTCATCAGCAGTGTGAAAATGGCCTAATACAAGCATCATCTTTGAAAAAACACGTAACCGGGGAAAGGAATCACACTGAAATGGTAACAGTTATCTAGGTTACAATACACTGGTGGGGCTATTTTTAAAGTTATCCTACAGCTTGATAATCATATCTGTTACTTAGTTTTTTTGTGTCTAGTATTGATTTGCCAACTAAGTACCTTAATTAAGCATTGCTTGATCCCACAGTCCTCATGGGTTCTTACCCTAGTTATCAGAGACTTTAAAGTCAACATTCACAAATCTACGATTTATTAAGCATCTACTACAGGCACAAAAGGGTTCTGTGTACTCTGAAACAGATTATTGAGATGAAGTCCCTCTTACGTATAACAGTTAAATGACAAAGCAAAGCTCAGTGGTTCCCAAATAAACATGCCAGACAGATAGCACACTCTCTGAAAGCTCAGGAGATGGAGATATCTTTGTGGGCTGCTTTGGTGGGGGATAGGAGGAATTATTTTTGGTGTCTATCAGAGTAATGGTTCCTCAAGAAACAAACCCCCTTTAAAAGTCCAATGAAACCGAAAGATCCTCCCAGAAAACATTTATACTCAAAAAATTTTACATTTAATTTCAGGAATTCGTGTATCTCCTGGTGTCTGTCTATATGGGGATTCTAAAAAGGTCCATATCAGAAGTTGGAAACCTCGGTTTTATATACGTTTAAATAAATTCACATTATCTATGCCTGTTTCGTTTTTTTTCTAAAATCCCACACATAAGTTCTCTGTGATACTATCAAAACAGTGTATTAATGGGTGGAAAAAATATCTTATTTAAAAGCAAAACATAGACATTTCTTCATGGAATTGTAACATTTGGAAACTTATTGACAAAATATTCAACTCCAGAGGTGTAATATTGGCTTACCCTATGTATATACCAAGTGTGTATATTTTGAGTCTTGCAAACGAGGAATCACTTCATCACCATTTCTCTATTGTCCCCCTGGAGAGGCGGTATGCCATGTGTAGAACCATGAAAGCCAGAGTTGAGAGATTTGAGTTCTGATCTTAGTTTTGCCACTTACTTATTATAGTCCATACCTCCATTTCTGCATCTGTACAATGAGCGAACTATAAAATTTGACTTAGTTGTTTCACATAGTTATTATGAGGACCAGATGGGATAACAGATGTATATGATCCAAATGTGAGATTTTTGTTTTTTGTTTTGTTTTTAAGGCTGTTTGAATAAAAGACATTTGCCATGTGTACATTTTGCAGGTTCAATTCCCAGAAAGAAATTTTATTGAACTTTGACATCACAGACTTTACAATGAAAATCACTGTGCAGGATGTTCTGTATTTAAAGTAACACCACCCATGTTGACAATGCCAAGTCATTCACACTAATGCCAAGTGAAAGCCATTCCCTAACAAGGCTTTTTCCCAACAACATTTTATTATATTAGAAAGGTGTTTAGGCATTGTTTGGGTTGCAGTTCAGAAGAAAATGCTGAAAGATGCTTTCATAAAACTTATATTTGGGGAAATATTTTCATGAGCTGAAAAGGGCTTATAAAATATGATGGTTTCAGCCTTAAGACAAATTCATTTTATTATTTTTAGTTTAAGTTACTAAACTTTTAAGTTGGCACTGGCCTATCCTAGCCTGAGAGCCAATGCAATAAAGTGAAACTCATTGAGATTGGCCATTGCAATCAGATAAATCGAATTTCAATATTGTTTAATAAAAATCATAAACTGTGGAAAGAAATATGTTGGATATCATGCCCAGAACAGAAGACCATGTTTATTCAAAAGGACAAATCTCCAGTATTGAAGGAAGGTGGCAACATTACAGAGTTGTATTATGAATAGGTCCTTCAGACTTGTTTTCTTTCATGACTCTAAACCTAGATAGAAAAGAAAATCTAAAATCATCTTTAAAACATTCCAGTCACTTAAAAATGCTGCAATCTAACTCTGGTCTTGGCACTTCATAAAGCAAGTGTCAAGCCAGGTTGGATTTATTTAGCTGAATTAGAAACCCAAGGGAGCAGAACTAATTTTTCAGTGACGATGGCTGCAGCCCCCTCATTGCCTCCCCATATAGAAAAATCTTCTTTCAGACTATTCACAGTTTTCATCAAATGTGGTCACTTTCCCTTCTATGTAGGAAATTCCTTCCAGTCTGTGAAAGATTAAACAAAAGCTTTTTCTGCAGGAACTTTGGAAATTAGAATATAATGTTTTCCTGGGTGTTTATATTGCCCTCGCTGCCAACATATTTCCTGCCCATGGCTGCCAGATTCATCTCTCCAAAACCCACTTTGCAGACATCATCCTTTTACCATAGAAACTATTGGAGGTTTCTGAGCAAAGTCTAAGCTCTTGAGCCTGGCATTCAAGGCCTTCCAAATGGCTTGCTAGTAAATTCGACCAAATATTTAAGAAAGAAATAATATCATTACAACCTAATCTCTCCAGGAAATTGAAGAGAATAGAATCTTTCCCAACTCATTTTAAGAGATCAACATTACGCTGATAGCAAAACCAGATGAAGACATTACAAGAAAATAGATCAATACTCCTCATGAGCACAGATGAAAAAATTCTTGACAAAATATATTAGCAAATGAAATCTAGCAATACAGAAAATGGATAATACAACATGACCATATGGGGTTTATCTTAAGGATGCAGGGCTAGTTTAACAATTGAAAACCAACTAATGTAATTTGTGATATAAATAGATTACAAAAGAAACCAAGTAATCATCTCAATAGATACAGAAATAGCATTTGACAGAATACAGCATCTATTCCTAATAAAAAAAAAAAAAAATCTCAGCAAACTAGAAATCGAAAGCTACATCCTCAACCTCACAAAGAACATTTACAAAATGTTTATAGCTAACATCACACTTAATAGTGAAAGACTGACTGACTGCTCTCACCCTAAGATCAGCAATAAGCCAAGGGTCTTTTCTTTCACCACTTCAATTCACTATTGTATTAGAGATTCTAGTCAATACAATAATACAAGAAAAAAGAAATAAAATGCATCCGGATTGAAAGGAAGAAGTAAACTTTATTCACAAATGACATTATCAACTGTCCAGATAATCTTACAAAATCTATAAAAGAGATCCTAAACTTAATGTGTATTTAGCAGTTGCAGGATATAAATGCAGTGCACAAGTATCAATTGTCTTTCTATAAACTAACAACAATTAGAACACGAAACTTAACAATAAGTGTAAAGCTGACAAAAGATATGAAGACCTGAATGTAAGAATGTAGTCTATTTTGATAAATGCTACATATGCAATTTTGAGAGATTATGAACTCTGCTATTGTTGGGTGGAGTGTTCCGCAAATGTCAATTAGGTCAAATTAGTTGATAGTGCTGTTCAAATTGTGTATTTTCTCACAGATTTTCTGTTTTATCCATTATTGAGAAAGATATTGAAATCTCTAACTATAAATATGCATTGTCTCTTGATTCTTGTAGTTCCATCAGTTTTTGTCCATATATTTAATGCTCTACACAGAAAAGTCCTGTTCTGTTTGGAGACTTCTCAAAGAATTTAAAATAGAACTACCATTTGACCCAGCAATTCCATTTACCCAAAGAAATGTAAGTCATTCTACCATAAAGACACATGCACACTTATGTTCATCGCAGCACTATTCACAATAGCAAAGACATGGAATCAAATTAGGTGGCCAACAAGGGTGGACTGGATAAAGAAAATGCAGTACATGTACACTAAAGGATACTATGCAAATATTTTAAAAAATTGAGATCATAGTCTTGGCAGCAACATGGATGGAGCCAGAGGCCATAATCCTAAGCAAATTAATGCAGGAACAGAAAACCAAATGCCGCATATTCTCACTTATATGTGGGAGCTAAACACTGAGTGCACATGGACACAAAGAAGGCAACAATAGACACTAGGGCCTATTTGAGGGTGAAGGGTGGCAGGAGAGTGAGGACTGAAAAACCACCTATCAGATATTATTCTGCTTACCTGAGTGACAAAATTATCTGTATACCAAACCCCTACAAGACGCAACTACCCCATGTAACAAACTTGCACAGGTACCCCTTGAACCTAAAATAAAAGTTGGGGAAAAAAAAATGAAAACTCCTGGTCCGTGTCTGACAATAACAGCTTGTGTGAAAGCGCATGCGCACACTCACACGCAGGTGCATGTGAGGGCATCTATCAATCATTGTCACTTATAAATGCAAATGAAAATATTCCAAATAAAATGCTAGCAAATTAAATTCAAAGATACCATAAAGGGCATAATCCACCATGACCAAGTCATAATTATTGTGCTATGCTAGAAAAATTTAATATTAAGAAATCTAATATGGCACATCAATGGATCAAATAAGACAAACCTTAAAATATAAAACATCGAAAAGGCATTCTGTAAAATTTAATAAGCAATTTTAAATAAAAGCTCTCTGAAAACCAGGATTACAAAGACATTTCTTTAAAATGATAAAAATATACAGCACTTTTAAATCAATAGCCACTTCCATACTTAACGATGAAATACACCAGAAGCATTTCTTTTGAGAGCCTCAATAAAACAAAAATGCTGGGTTTGGCTGGGTGCGGTGGCTTACGTCTGTAATCCCAGCGCTCTGGGAGGCTGAGGCCAGTGGATCACGAGGTCAGAAGATCGAGATCATTCTGGCTAACACAGTGAAACCCCATCTCTACTAAAAATACAAAAAAATTAGCTGGGTGTGGTGGTGGGCACCTGTAATCCCAGCTACTTGGGAGGTTGAGGCAGGAGAATTGCTTGTACCCAGGAGGCAGAGGTTGCAGTGTGCAGAGATTGCACCACTACACTCCAGCCTGGGTGACAGAGTGAGACTCCATCTCAAAAAAAAAAAATTGGTTTTTTCCCAAATATATTTGCAACTTGCTCACTTCTATTCTTCATGTTACATGCCCCTACTGGCTCCAGGGTTCTTGAATTTCCTCAGTTCATGCCAGAGACAGTTGTTGCAGGGTACTCAATAGGGCTTGGTGTCACAGGGTTTACACCTTGGTGTCATAGGGGTTATACCTCACATCTAATTTGGCCAAATAATTATGGCAAAAGCGTCTGTGAGCCACATAGATTAAATGAAGTAGAAAATAAAAAGTCAAAATTATTGGGAAAATAATTTCCTTATAGCTGCGTCAAATGGGACAAGCTTTTCTTATAACTATTTAGTCTTATTTTCAGAGTTCTATTTCCTGGCCTGTCTTATTAACACATTCTTTGTCCTACAACTGAAATATCTATAGCAAAAGGAATTATACAGTGAGAATATTTTTTGTTTTAATAAAATACTATTATATTATGCATATTTTGTGGCCTGCATTTTTTCACTTAGCCATATATTATGACCATTTTTCTACATAACATATGTTTGGTTATATTATTATTGTATAGGCTACATAATATATCATGATATAGCTGTACCACCATCTACTTAACCTTGTCCCTATTTGTAAGCAATTGATTTTGCCTCAGATTTTTCTAAACTTGGGTTTTTAAGGAATATTCCTACCTCCTCCACCCACACAGCAAATAGAAAACTCATTAGATTTTCCTCATAACCCAGATCACTCTCTCTCTCTCTTGTCTTAATAATAACCAAGTTTACAATCTGGAAGAAATAAACCAGAACTCTCAATGAAAATAGGATGGAGCAAGTTGGGAGTAAACATTGTCTATTTTCAGAGCCCCAATCTTCTTAATTCCCAGAATATTTCAGCCAGATTTATACAGGCTTCTACGCACAAACACATGACAGGGGACTAAAGGTTTTGATATGACCAAGAAAAGGGATCTGTAGTTGCCAATGGTCAGAATTCCCTCTAAAAGTGGCGAGGTACTGAACAAAACCATGCACAAAGAAAATCAACAGTCAGCAAGCCCTACTCATGCACACAGAGTTTTAATCAACATTTTAGTTCCCCACCCTTAAATACGAACAGCCAAAAGATCACCCAAAATTTTTAAAAGCCTTCCAACATGAAAGACAGACTAAATTGAACAAGAAAAAAGAACTTCAGAAGAATTCATGTCAGTGAAGAAAACAGAACAAAATGTTTTTAAAAACTCTATAATTTATAATTTTGAAACATAAAATACTGCATAAAGAATCAGATATTATAAAAAAGTAATATTCCAAAAATAAGAAAAATTTTCGAAAGTGAAAAATACTATAACGAAAAATAAACAGGTCAGTAAAATAATTCTAAAATAAAATGAAAAAAAAAAAAAAAACAATTCCTAAAAGCAGAACAAAAGTCAAAGAAAGAGAAAATAAGAGACAAAATATATGACAACTAGAGTATCAGTCTTGGAGGCCCAGTACTCACAGACAAATTTCCAGGAACAGTTCAGAGAAAATGAGATAAAGGATATCATTGAAGTAATAACATGAGAATTTACTGGAAGAGGAAAAAATGAGTTTTCAGACTGAAAGGATCCCCCCTTACCTGACTGTCCAGAACAATAAAACACATATACCCCAAGATACATCCCCACAACATTTCAGACAACTGAAAAGTGGAGATCATAAATATTTCCAGAAAGCAAAAACAGTCCACAAATAGATCAGACAACTATATGTCACTAGACTTCTCAACACCACCAGACACTAGAAGAAAATGGAATGGCTTTAATATGCTGAAGAAAGATTAGTTTAACCTAGAATTCTATATCCAATCAAACTATTAATCAAATGAGAGAAGGGTGAAATGAACACATTTTCAGCCATGCATGCTCTTAGAAAGATGTACCAAACAAAAAGTTAGGTGATTATTATTTTCAAGAAAATAAAAAGTAATCATACAAGAAAAATAAAAATACACAAGATTCAGTATTTACATTGTTATGAAAAACAAGACTATGATTTACATTGTTATAAAAATATAAATACAACTATTAATAATAGTAATCTACAACTTGATTACTATAATCAAAAATTGCGCAATAGAAGGATATAGAGAGGAAGAATGTAGAGGCAGAGTTCTGAGGAGTTTTAAGTGAGTAAAATTCTCATGTTTGATAGTAACAAGTCAGTTGATAATCTGTAACTCAATAAAAAATAATATTTAGCAGTAAAATTTTATCATTTAGAAAATGAAGAGAAATACTAGCATTAAGGGTAGTAAAAGTTAACAGTACTTGTCTCTGGGGAGCTGGGATCAAGGGTGGAAAAGAGGTGAGAGAAGGGACCACAGGTTTTCATTATAATCATCGTAGAACTTTTAAATTTTTACAACAGTGCCTACATTTTGTTTATTAAATAACTTCAAAAAGAGCATGAAGCAAGGGCTTCGATGGCATGAACACACAGGGTTGAGGAAGTTCCTTTATGCTTTGGTGTAAGGAAGATAAAATGATATTCCAAGAAACAGGGTGACCTTTGAATTCCATGATGCACTGAGGAATGTGTAGGCTGTGCCAGTAATGCCAGAGGCACAAAGAAAGATATGCACTCTAGTGGAAATAACCACACAGAAAGTTTTTAAAACATTCACCTGGATCAGAAACTGCTTTCTCTGCGAGAACTCTTGCCTGAGCCCAGTCAGGGAAGACCGTCTGTCAGAGATCTAGACCTGTAATACGGTTTGGCTGTGTCGCCACCCAAGTCTCATCTTGAATTGTAGCTCCCATAATTCCCACATGTTGTGGGAGGGACCCAGTGGGAGGTAATCGAATCATAGGGGCAGGTCTTTCCTGTGTTGTTCTTGTGATAGTGAATAAGTCTCACGAGATCTGATGGTTTTATAAAGGGGACACTCTCTCTTCACCTGCCAGCATGTAAGATGTAACTTTGCTCCTCATTCATCTTCCACCATGATTCTGAGGCCTTCCCAGCCACGTGGAACTGTGAGTCCATTAAAACCTCTTTTCTTTATAAATTACTCAGGCTCCAGTATGTCTTTATTAGTACCATGAGAACAGACTAATACAGCCTGGATCAGAGAACCAAATTTTGCAAAATGGAAGAAAAAAATAGTTGAAGAGATGGAAGAGGATGGAGGGAAGACATAGGCATAGGGAAAAGAGTGGGAGAGATCATGAATTAATCGTTTATTGCTCGCCTACCATGTTTCAGGACACTGTGCTAAGCATATTACCTCCACAATAACATATACTCTCATATCACAATAATTAGGCATTTCTATTATCTCCATTTTACCAATAAGAAAGCTGGAACTCTGAGGAGTGAACTCGCCTGACCAAAGCCACACCATTAGTGAATGGTGGGGCTTGGATTTGAGCCAAGTCTGACCGATGCCAAAGTCTTCTGTGCCATGACAGAGAAAAATAAACCCAAAGAAACAAGTTTCCTGTGCTTCCCGGGCATACTAAAATGTCAGGTTTGTTTAAATTGTGGGAAAATATGCTTAACATAAAATTGACCATTTTAATCATTTCAATGTATACAATTCAGCAGCACTAAGTCCATTCACAATATTGGCAATTGATACCACTATTTCCAGAACTTATTCTTCATCCTAAACAGAAACTCTGTACATTAAACAATAACTCCCGATTCCCCACTTCCCCAGCTTCTGGTAAATTCTATTTCACTTTCTGATTCTATGAATTTGTCTGGTCTACTTACCTAATATAAATGGAATTATATAATATTTATCCGTTTGTGTCCTGCTTTTGTGTTTGGCTTAATTTGCATCTGGCTCGTTAAGTATAATGTTTTCAAGATTCATCCTTGTAATGTGCATCAGAATGTCATTCCTTTCAAAGGCTAAATAGTATTCCATTGTATGTACGTAATACAGTTTGTTTATCCATTCGTCTGTTGATAGATGTTTGGGTTATTTTTATTTTTTGGCTATTGTGAATAATGCTGCTATGAACTTTGGTGTACAAGTATTGGTTCAAACACCTGCTTTCAATTCTATACTATTTATTTTTAAGCGTCTTGTTCTCCTTTGATATTATTCTCTAAAAGTTACACTTTTTCTCAAACTTTTTCCCAAACCCATTCTTCTACCCCCACTCCATGCTTCAAACATCTTCAGCCCATGAGAAAAAAACAGTGGAAAAGTCTACTTTTCCAATAGCCCCTTGTACTCTCTGGACCTACTTAACTAATGATCAACACACTTACCCCTTTATTTATTCATCTGACAAATATTTTGAGCACTGCTTTTATGCCTGACACTGTTCCTAGAGCATGGATACTTCAATTAACAAAACAAAGATTTCTACAAAGATCATTAAGTTTACAAACAAAGATCGTTAAGTTTACATTCTACCTGCTGATTTTTCTGACTCAACTTTATCAGAACATTTCTAAATCACAGGGATTAGGACAGAAGAAAAGGAGTCTTAGTCATTCAAGAATGCAAGTCTCAAATTTGAGTGCACTGATGGAAGAGAAAACATGACCCTTCTGAAAAGATTTGGATCCCTTCAGAAGGATATGAGTGATTGTTTGACCCTCACTTCCCTGTCCTGCAGAAGAGATGAAAGCAGGAAAGCAAGAGGAGGAGAAAAAAGCAAGAAGATGAAGCAAGAGTCTTGGTTCCAGCATTAGCATAACTTGCTTTGATGAGTCCCATTTCCAGGAGCAAGATATAAGGTGCCTGTATCCTTTCATCAGGATGTTTGAAAGTTGAGATTCCCTAGTGCTTTCACTGGATCACTTAGTAGATGACAGGCACTACATTTTTGCTGAACTCAAAGTCCACTGAGGATTCTAAAGGAAGTTTTGGAAGTTTTGAGTCTCTAACAAGTTGGAAAAGACTTTTGCAACTCTGCTCCATATAAAGGCACAGCCTCCTACATTCTTTTAAGATTAAAAAAAAAAGTCCTGCCACTATATATAGTACACTGCTGAATCTGCAAATGATTTTATAAAGAGCCATGTCTTTCTTGGCTCTGAAGCCACTTAAAAAGCATCAGTGCCATTGCAAACTGGAGCATTAGATTTTCCCCAAAAGGCATGGATTTGGGGCCAGTAACTGACATCAACTCAAAAGCGCGTCTTGGATGACTACAGACCCAGCTGGCCTGCTGGTGACACAGTGCAGGGGTTGCTTGACATATTTAGGGCACCAGTTAGAATTTGGCGAGAACCAAACCAGTATATTTTCATTGTTTCCAGGTCAAAATCAAGATTACAAGCTGACACCGAAAACCGATCTTGAAGAAGTGTGCTTCCCTCGTTTGGACAGGAAGACTCAGAATACAAAGAACTGGTTACATTCAGTGACACATACCAACATTAATCCCTCTACCAAAGCAAACCAGGGCTGCCAGAGTCAGCACATTATGTTCTAATACCCAAACAACTTGACTGGAAATTAACCCGCAGCAAAACAAACCAAAACAGGTTTACCAACATGACACTGCCTGAATACGTTTATTAGATTTGCTCTTGAGCCCAGGAAGCAGCTGGAACAGGCTTTCCTTGGGTCCCTTTTTTTTCTTCTGCCATCTAACATCTCTAAATGCAAATTCTATCCAGCCTGATTTTTCTGGGACAGTGGTGTTCTTTAGGATTCCAAGTTAGTATAATGTCCTCAGGCAAGCAAGTTTCAATAAATGATAATACTAAAATTAATTTTAAAGCCTGGGTTATCCTCAAGAAAATTTTATAATGAAAATGTTCAACTGACACCTTCCCTTTGGAGGGCCTTAGGACATAAGAAGGAAAAACACAAGCTAAGATATGAAGGAAGGAAGTAGAAAGCTTCCTCAATGGGGTATAAACATGGTATACTGCAGGGTGATCTCAGTTACGCTGGAGGAGCCCAGTTATGACTTGCTCTTTGGGCCAACCTGTGCATTTAACTAGGGTGAATAACCCATGCACACCCTCTGCAACCAGCACCTAATAAATAACAAAGGACGCCAAGCCTCTGAGTCCTGGTTATGTAGAGGATCCTGAGCCCTCTTTCCCTCCTTGCTATCTTTATTCCTGACTTCCTCCTCTGTTCTTGTGTTTACCGGCTGCCCAACCCATGGGTATCATCCTTCATTCCGCCCTCAGTCACTTTTGGAGAGCCTTTACTCTTTCTATTCGTCCTTTTGGTACGTAAGCTCAGACTTTCCCTGCTTTAGAACCCATAGCCTATTTTTCCCAGGCAAGCCATTGACCCTTCAGCTGGGTGCCTCACAACTCCATGGGGAAATTTAGGCTACACATCCAACATTCTCTACTCCAGATTATACTGTTGTAGGTGACCTCCACAGGCACTGATATTAGGATCACTGTGCTAACGTCCCACATTAAAGGAAGTAGAGAGCTACATAGGAGAATACATTCTGACCTTGGATTTAGATAACTTGAGTTACACCCTAATTTACCTATCTCTTACAGGCTATGTGACCATACTACCTGGTAAGTTCAAACTTCACTTCTTACCACAGAAGGCCCTTTACTGTGGGATTCCTGACAATTTTTTTTTGTTTGTTTTTTGAGACTAAGTCTCGCTCTGTTACCAGGCTGGAGTGCAGTGGCATGATCTCAGCTCACTGCAACCTCTGCCTCCCAGGTTCAAGTGATTCTCCTGCCTTAGCCTCCCGAGTAGCTGGGACTACAGGTGTGTGTCACCACACCCAGCTAATTTTTGTATTTTTAGTAGAGACAGGGTTTCATCATGTTGGCCAGGATGGTCTCAATCTCTTGACCTCATGATCCACCCACTTAGGCCTCCCAAAGTGCTGGGATTACAGGTATAAGCCACCATGCCTGGCTCCTGACAATTTTTTTTTTTTTTTAATTTCACTGCCTATCACAGCCTCCATCACTTCATTCAATTCAACCATATAGCCCCAGTGATAATTGCTCATGCTCTGGTAAACCCTAGCAGCTTTTGTACATGTTTTTTCTTCGGCCTTAACTGTACTTCCCCTCACTTCTCCTTGTCCTGCTTGTCCTTTGAAACACATCTCAGAGGCCATCAATAGAAAACCTTCTCCATCACTATACCATCATCATCATCATCACTATCTCTCGCCTCCTCCTCTGGGTTTCTTTTCTGGAATCATTGATGTACACATCTGCTTTCTCCAATGGACTGTAAACTCTTCAGAGTCAGGCACTGTGCCATATTTGATTTTTGTTTGTTTGTTTTTTGGAGACAGAGTCCCATTCTGTCACCCAGGCTGGCAGTGGAGCAATCTCGGCTCACTGCAAACTCCACCTCCTGGGTTCAAGTAATTCTGATATCTCAGCCTCCTGAGTAGATGGGATTACAAGAATGAGCCAAAACACATGGCTAATTTTTGTATTTTTTAGTAGAGGTGAGGTTTCACCATGCTGCCCAGGCTGGTCTCAAATTCCTGGCCTCAAGTGATCCTCCTGCCTCAGTCTCCCAAAGTGCTGGGATTAGAGGCATGGGCCACTGTGCCCAGCCCATATTTGATTTTAATGTCCTGTCCTGAAATATGCCTGGAACAGAGCAATACTCAATAAATGTCTGTAGAATGAGTAAGTGCTCACCTGCATCCCATGCCTACTCTAATTTAATCCTCACAAGGTCTCTATTAGTATGTCAGTTGGCAAACGAAAAAACTGAGGCTTATCTTGTATTGGCTAATTATCTGGTTTCAGTCACACAATTAATGTCAGAGATGATTTGTGAACTCAGGCTGGCTTGACCTTTCTCTTTTCACTACATCAGGCTTCTTCTACTGAATGGAACCAAGCTCAGTAATGAATCTGAAGTATGCAATTAACCTCATGTGGACTTATCCTTCCTATGAAGACTTCTAGACCTTAACAGAATAGAGTACGCCATGTATCACTACCTCCAACTGGTAGCTTTACCACTGAGATAGGCCTTCTATCTGTGAAAAGCTATAAGCTCACTTTTGTACTTCTGTAATATAAAATTGCCATCTCATCAAACCTATGAGAGAGGGGAAGGGCAAATGAGTGAGGAAGAAAACACGACAGGGAGAAAAGAAAGGATTTATTTATTTAAGATCAAGAAAGCTAAGTCAGCCCATGACTAATAATGTCATGAGCACATAACTCAATGGAAAGCCTACTTTGCTGCAACTGGTAGAACTTGTCAATCAAGGTTCCAAAGATCTTTCCTTTCAGTACAATTACCCAGTTGCTCTGTTTCTCTGTAACAACTTCCTTTGTGTAGCTTTGGACTTCTATTCTTAGAGTTTTATGGTGCCTTCTATAAGCAAAGATTGCTTTAAAATAAAAGCATCACAGCAGAGTTTTGGACATCTGTCACCAGAATCTTGGGAAAATTCCACGTAACTAAGAATTAAGTTTGCAGTGTCTTTTAGACGAGTGCTTACCATGATCCACTTCCAAAGTCCAAAATGTGTGTGTGTTTATATGTGTTTGGGATTGAAAGAGAGAGATGCTGTGGTGAGACAGACATGAGATGTATGAAACAGTATTATCCAGCAATTAACAAATATTGACAGGTCTAATAATAGTTTATCCTCAGCTAATCCTGTAATTTGCTCCCACAATACTATAGGCTAATCATGTACAGGCCTGAACTTCTAGCAAGCTTGCCTCTGCACCGAGCTCCTGCTGTGGGTGGGACACTGAGTAAATACTGAATTGACATTTCTCTATTTTGAAGATACTGACACAGCTGTAAGTGCTTTGCTTGTATTTTATTGATTTGGTTATTGATGTCAGTATCATGTTCTTGCCATGGATTTCACACACAAAAAATGGAATAGATTCCTTTTTTTTGCAACCATAAGAAAAATAAGAGTAAAAAAATCTTAACCAACTACAGTGTTACCTTGTTTCAAAGTGGAAATATTCTACTTCATCCATCCTCATAAATCATTTTTAAAACAGCCTAGATCTGCAATATTTCTTCATGGTTTATAAAATTTGCAATGAGAATGGCTTTTCTTAAAAAAAAAAAAATACTAGACTCTTCCCTATTTTAGTAGTTTTTGCTTCTTAAAATTATCCATAGCAGGAGAAAGGACAAGAAAAATGTCTCTTTATTTTCTACCCATGAAGCTCCATGTTACAGCCAATGAGGGCTCTTTAATTTTCAACAGCCATCTACATAAATACTATAAAGGTAATATATTATTAGGATTATTTTGGCTACAAGTAACAAAACAATAAACTTAGCTATCTAAACCATAAAGAATTTACCATTTCACTTAATAAAAAAATTTAGAAGAAAAGCTGCTCTGCTTTGTTATCTCAGAACTTCTACATGTCACCATGTCACCATGGACTCAGATTCTTTCCATATTTCTGCTCCATCACTCTGGTCTTCTTAGCTTGTCCTCAGACTGACTCTCTAATGATGGCAAGATGGCTGAATAGCTTCAGGAGTCAAGTAGACGTGCTTTCTCTCAAGCAATGGGAAGACTGCTTTCTTCAAGGGGTCTTATCAGTGAGGAAACTTTTCTAGAGCTCCAGTAGCACTTTTTCCCTAATTGGCCAGAATTTATCATTGGCCAGAATTAAATCATGTGGCCATGCTCACAACAATCATAAGCGAGAGAAATCTAGTCACAGTGATTGACTAGTGTCACATTTTGGCACTAGGACTGAAGACCATGTCCCCTGAAACTTATGGCAAGGTGGAGGAGGGTAGACATAATTTAGACAGTAACAGAGTTCTGATACAAAGGAGGAAAGAGGAATGACTTTTGAATCAGACAAGAGTCTACAGCAAATGTAAAAAGGAAAGTTTCTGCAATCTGGTCATTTTTTCATCTATTTAACCAATGTTTCCTGTGCTCTCTATGTGCCTGCCACACACTATTTGTTTTTGAGACGGGGTCTCACTCTGTTGCTCAAGGCTGGAGTGCAGTGGTGAGATCATGGCTCACTGCAGCCCCAAAGTCCTGGGCTCAAGCTATCCAGCCAACTCAGCCTCCTGGGTAGCTGGGACTACAGGTGCATGCCACAATGCCTGGCTAACTTTTTTAAAAACACTTTTTTTAGAGATGGGAGTCTTACTATAATGCCCAGACTGTCTTGAGCTCCTAGGCTAATGTGATCCTCCCATCTCAGCCTCCCAAAGTACTGGGATTATAGGCATGAGCTACCATGCCCAACTTGCTACACTCTATTCTAAGTAGCAGGTGACACCATAACAAGAAAAAGTAGATACTGCCTCTGCTCTCATGGACTTCAGTCTACTGAACATATGATTGTCCACATTGTGCATAGTCCCAAAGCTGCAAGTGGGCTTAGAGAGCAAATATCCTAACCCTCTCATTTTTAAGGTAAAGAAACAAGCCTGGAGTGACTAAGTCATTTGCTGGACGCGGATACACCTGATTTTGGATTATCTTCAGTTTCTACTTTTTGGGGCACCTGTTATCCTGGGTACAAAAGCTTTTTATACATGCAAACAGAACTTGTCATATGCCAACTCAAAATATGACTTATTATAAAACATTTAATGTTTCAAGAGAGTTACTTGCTCTATGAAATGATTCACAAGATTCATTTAGATAGTATCTCTATGCCATTAAAATAAATTTTCTTTTATAAAAATAGTTCATAATCTTTTTGGATGTAATCTTGGTGAATCATAAAAATTCAAATTGTATACTTGTATCCTACCTCAAACCCCATCACTCTCTCCTCTCCAGATCTGTGCAGTGCAATCAACCCCTGTGGGTGGCAAGAGAAACTCTGATCTCTACCCCTGATGGGTCATTTGGAGCCTTCAGAGTCCTACAAGGGATGGGTCCATTGCATACTGCTTTCTTCTCCATTCTGCACTCTGGTAATTAAGATATGCCTGTACCTACAAATTTTGTCCACATCCTCTGGGATCCCTATTAGTAGGTGATTTCTTAAAAGATTCACCCAGAGTTCTGCTGTGATCTGGACATTAAAACTGTAACAGAAGTAGCCACATCTCTGGTTAGAAACTTTACTTATATTTGTGCTGAATTATTAGTTCTGATTACTCTTTTTGGAATTTATTCTATAAACAGAATCACAGAGGTGCACAAAGGCAAATGTACAAGGATATATGTTGCAGCATTACTTATAGAAGGTAGACATCAGAAACCATCTTAGGCCAGGCACATGGTGGCTCACACCTGTAATCCCAGCACTTTGGGAGGCTGAGGCAGGCAGATCACTTGAGGCCAGGAGATGGAGACCAGCCTGGCCAAAATGGCAAAACCTCATCTCTACTAAAATACAAAAAAATTAGCCAGGTGTGGTGGCACATGCCTGTAGTCCCAGCTACTTGGGAGGCTGAGGCAGGGGAGTAGCTTGAACCCGGGAGGCAGAGGTTGCAGTGAGCTGAGATCGTGCCACTGCACTCCAACTTGGTGACAGAGCAAGACTCGGTCTCAAAAAAAAAATTAGCTGGGTGTGGTGGCATGTACCTGTGGTTCCAGCTACTTAAGAGGCTAAGGTGGGATGATTGCTTAAGCCCTGGAGGTGGAGGCTGCAGTGAACCGAGACTGCACCACTCCACTTCAACCTGTGCAACACTGGAAGGCTCTGTCTCAAAACAGAGAGAGATTTAAAAACGAGAGAGAGAAAAAAACAACAAAAAAGAAACAGCCTTAACGCTCCTCAATATATCATGACACATGCCTGAACATCACATGACCAATAAAACAAAAGAAGTAATTCTATGAACCAACATGGAATGATCACCAGGAAACCTTAATAGAAAAAGCTCAGTGCAGAACAATACATATGACATGGAGCCTGTTTGTAGACAAATTAACAAAGAAACAGAAGGAAAATACAGTATATCTACATGTGCTTGAATATGCAGGGAATGCCTCTAGAATAGCAGTCAGCAAACTGGCCCAAAGGCCAACACCAGCCCACTACCTGTTTTTGTATTTTTAAAATATTTTTAACAGTTGGAAAAAATAAATAGAAGAATAAATTCAAAAGATGAATATCATGGCATGAAAATACATGAAATTCAAATGTCAATTTCCATGAAACTTTCCTGGAACACAGACACACTCATCTTTTTTTTTGTTAGTGGCAAGTGCCACTATGGCCTGCTAAGTTTTTATATTCTTAGTAGAGACAGGGTTTCACCATGTTGGCCAGACCAGGGCTTAAACTCCTGACCTTAGGTGATTCACTCGCCTCAGCCTCCCAAAGTGCTGGGATTATAGGTGTGAGCCACCATGCCCGGCCGACACACTCTTCATACTATCCACAAAATAATGGTAGAATTGAATAGCTGTGATGAAAACTTCATGGCCCACTAAGGGTAAAACATTTATTACATGGAGATTTACAGAAAATGTTTGTCCACCCCTGGCCAAAAAGAATTTACAGCAACTAACAGCTGTCGTTTCCTCTGGGGAAGGGCACTGGAATTTAAAGACAAGAGCAGGACGAAAACTTAGGTTTTAATTTCTACCCTTTTGTGTGTGTGTGTGTATGTGTGCGTGCGTGTGTGTGCGTGAGTGTGTGTGTGTTTGTATATTTTTTTTGAGACAGAGTCTGGCTTTGTCGCCAGGCTGGAGTGCAGTGACATGATCTCGGCTCACTGCAACCTCCGCCTCCCGGGTTCAAGTAATTCTCCTGCCTTAGCCTCCCAAGTAGCTGGGATTACAGGCACATGCCCCCACACCCAGCTAATTTTTTTTTTTTTTTTTTTTTTTTTTTTTTAAGTAGAAACGGGTTTCCACCATGTTAACCAGCATGGTCTCAATCTCCTGACCTTGTGATCCACCCACCTCAGCCTCCCAAAGTCCTGGGATTACAGTCTTGAGCCACCATGCCTGGCCTCTTTTGTATATTTTTAAATTTTGTGCAAGGGTCAAACATTTCTTATTTTAAGAAAAGAAACAATTAATTTGTTAATAATGTCCTTAAATTATTTGATCAATAATCCAATAAATCTTTGAAATTGTCCATTTGGGATAAGAACTGGTCCTTGATGAGACATTCTGTCATTGGCATGACTCCCCGAGGTGATCCTTGGAGTATCAGAGAGACCAGGAAGCTGGACGAGTATGTGTCCTATATTATTTTACCACTGCATTTAAAAGAGTCATCTCTTTTGAGGAAGAAAAAAGCAAGTGTCCTTATTTCTTCTGATGAAAAAAAAATACATGGCTATATATATGTATATATATATACATATGTGTGTGCGTGTATATATATAAAATGCTACATTATAGTGCATTATAGTACTTTATGATCATTTTCTCTGTGGCTACATTGGAAAAGTAAGTGAAAATCTTCCCTGTGATCATCTGGACCTGGCTGCACAGGCACAGAGGGGAACTCCTGACTGCCTGTGATGGAGAAAGGAAAGGCATCTGGAACCTGGAAATGAGCAACCTGTGCAGAGATCTAGATTCTAAACTACATCCAGGGTTAAGAACTTTCTCTAAAGAGCATCTCAATTTTTTTTTTAAGACAGACTCTCCTTCTGTCTCCCAGCAGTGCAGTGGTGCGATCTTGGCTCACTGCAACCTCTACCTCCTAGGTTCAAGCGATTCTCCCACTTCAGCCTTCCGAGTAGCTGGGATTACAGGTGTGCACACCCAGGCATGGCTGATTTTTGTATTTTTAGTGGAGATGGGTTTTCACCATGTTGTTCAGGCTGGTATCTAACTGCTGACCCCAAGTGATCTGCTCGCCTCAGCCTCCAAAAGTACTAGGATTACAGGCATGAGCCACCGCATCTGGCCTGCATCTTGAAAATTAATATGAGCATAATTAAAAAGAAAATATAATGAGAAAAATAAAAGAAATACAATTCATGATCATAACCAAGTGTCGGAAAAAAACCTTAATGAGAAAAGTGTGTGAATTTATACATAGAAAATAATGAAACTTATAATAAAGAAAGCTTGAATTAATATAGAGCCATATCTTCCATGAGCAAATATTTGAAAGATGTTAATTTACCTCCTTCCCCCACCCCAAGAAAAATTCACAGAATGATTTATTCTAAAGTTATAGGAAAGAATAACTGAGGTGAAATATTTAAAATAATTCTAGAAAGCATGGCAACAGGAGAATTTAGAAAGACAGTGCATTGGTGCCTCCTGCCTTTCCTAGACATACAGCTCCTCCTCAACTTTATCTCGCTCCTCTCAGCCTAGCATCCACTTGGGCAGTGAATTGGCAAAACTGCACACACACGTTACACACATTGCACATCAGTGTGGTATGTCCACCCTCTGGGCCAAATGGGAGCCTGGGAGGCAGAGGCAGCAGAAGGTGGTTCCAGTGCAAGGATCTGAAGCAGCCAGATCCTGGGAACGGCTTGATCCCCTGAGATCCCTAAACCTCTGTAGGGAAAGTTGACGAAGTTGACATTGGCCAGTCTCGCCAGGCCCAGAGAAGCTGATGAGGAGCTGTGAGGGTGGACTGAAGGCTCCCCCTGAGGCTGGGAAAGCCATAGAGAGCGTCCCTCCTCCTCCACCCTGCCTCATGCCATGATAGGGAGTTGATGACTTCTCACTGCAGCCCAGCCAGTTTTCAGGGTCAGATCACCACATCTTCTGTTTCTCAGACAATCTTACCCTACCCTTAATCCCAGTTAAGGTGTCCTAGCCACTGAACTCCAATGATCAGCAAAGAAAAATAACCAGACGCTAAGGGGGCTCAACAATTAGAGACAGGAAAAATAAACAAGGATTAACAGGTCCCTCATGAAATAAAGCTGACTGGAGCAGGCAGAGGGCAACGTATTAAAAAAATGAAAAAGTAAATTAGCAAAAGAGTATTTAAAGGGATTCAAATTCAGCACATAACAAAAGACTTCCTAGAAAACACCTATTAATTTTTTTTTTAAGTTGGCAGATGAATTTAAGGAAACGATGATCACTGATGATACTCAAATTCAATGGCCTGGAAGATCTAAAGGATAAAATAAGTAGATCCTCAAGAAAAAAAATACAAAGGTCTAGTAATCTTGAGGAAAAACATAAGTAGACCCAGGAAACCAGCACTAGAAGAAAAAAGAAAAGAAAAAAGTGAAGAGATGGAGAAGCAGCAAAAGTTAAAAAAAACTTCCCCCAGGAAAAAAACAAAAAACCTGAGTTTTTAGATTGAAAATGCCTAATAAACTTCAGGCAATATTATTGAAAGAAGAGAGACATTTATCCATACTTTGGCAAAACTTCCAACCTTCAAGCATAAAGAGAAAATCTTGAAAAGCTCTGGGTTGAAAGGACAATTATTTTCGAAGAAAAAGAGAATTCTACAAACTTGGAAAATCCTCATCCTAGTGCTAGTAAAACAGAAATAAAAAGAAAATAATTACACATTTCTATCAGAAATATAAGTAAGAAAATGGTAAATTTGTGTGAAATTTTATGCAGCCAATAAAAACAATCATTAAAATGATTCTATAGTTACATGGAAAAGTAGAGATATAAGGAAAAACAACACATTATAAAGTAAAATAGCAAATTATAGAATGTTATACAGTATAATTAAAACTATTTTTAAATGGTCATGAAAAAGATAGAACAAACAAAATGACAGTAGTTGGGTTAGAGTCGTTAGAGGAATAAGCAAGATAACTATAGTTGGGTTAGTGTTGCTAATGGAATTATAGGTTTTATTCCCTGTTTCATACTTTCTGAAATGTAATATTTTAGTAACAATTTTTTGTTAATGGTTTATATAAAGTTCAGCTTTTGTAAACAAAAAAAGGAGTTACATTTTTAATAAGTAACATGAAGAAGTCACAGCTATAATCTGTAAATGCTGAAGGAAAGTTCACACATAGCACATGCCTTGCAGCTAAGCCAGATGATCCAAGGCTCCAGGATCGATATGCCAAGATCAAAATCAAATTTTAAGCTTGATATTGCTTGGGGGAAGGGTTTGCCCTAAGACTTAGATGGTTAAATTATCTATTAGAAGAAATAAGAGAAGTCTCAATTTTCTTATTTGCCTGTATGTTTACACTGATTCAAACCAAAGTTTTAGGGTAAAATCTTGTCTCTCTGAAGACATTTCCTCCGGTTCATCCATATTTACTTACTAGGCTCCTCAGTCTGTAGAGTGGGAGAAATAAACACAGCCCCTGACAGTTGGGAGCCGGCTGGCACTAGCAGTTAGATCTTGGTGTTGCTATTACAGAAAATAACGCTAGACAAGGCCATTCTATCACTGTGATAAAGTGAGACAGAAATACATTCACCCCACAGTCATGTCTGAGCACAGACAAAAATAAGGCCACTGAGAAAACTACCAAAATAACCAAATATTTCTCTCAGCTTATGAGAGAGACTATAGTTCTTAATAATCACAGCTCTAATCACACTTTACTCTTCCTGCCTTCTTGATAAAAATTCAGATACCCAATCAGAATTGGCCCAGTTCCTGATAGCACCGTATCCAGAGCAACACATGCTTCCTTGAACTCTCTCCAAAATCATCTAACACCAGCTCAAATATCATAATGTAAACCTCTCACACCTTCTCTCTGTGCCTTCCACCCATGATATGCAGTCTCCCTCAGTGCAACAAGCCAAGAAAAAGCCAACTCAGTCTGACTTCAGGTGCATTCCTGGTGGTCTTTGGCTGTAGAGCACTGTCAAATGGAATCACATCTTCACTCCCGGCTCTTTTTTTTTTTTTTTTTTTTTTTCCTTTTGAGACAGAGTTTCACTCTTTAGCCCAGGCTAGAGTGCAATGGCGTGATCTCAGCTTACCACAAGCTCCGTCCCCCAAGTTCAAGTGATTCTCCTGCTTCAGCCTCCCAAGTAGCTGGGATTACAAGCATGAACCACCACGCCCGGCTACTTTTTGTATTATTAGTAGAGACAGGGTTTCGCCATGTTGATCAGGCTGGTCTTGAACTCCTGACCTCAGGGGATCCACCCGCCTTGGCTTCCCAAAGTGCTGGGATTACAGGCATGAGCCACGGTGGCCAGCCTATTCCTGGCTTTTGTCGCCTTTAGTACAAGCAATCAAAACTTACTTGGCAACCCAGAATTCTGTTTGTAGGCTCTTCCCATTGCTAAATTAATTGCTCATTTAAAAGAAGCAATATGATAAACTGCCTGCAGCGTATGTAATCCCTTTCTTCCTCTAAGACCTTGAAAATCTAAGGCCTTGGATTAACTGAGGACTTACTGTAGCCTAACTGAATTAAACTTTGGTATAATGCTGTGAGAGCATTCAAAAAACTTCATCGCTTGGCCACTGTGAAGATGCTGAAAATGCCATTCATTACATAAAGCAGTTTTAGAACTCTCAGGAGAAATGTACTTCTTTCAATAACATCAGGAACAGTTTTACTTCTGAGCAATCAGTTTGTTTCCATTTTATATACAGTGTGACTTGTGTAACTGTAAAATTTCCATTTTTAAGTTGGGTTCTTGAAAAGTGAGCCAAATCTGTAGCAAGATGAGCCTGCTCTCCGATGTTTGTTTCATTCCTGGCTCTCTTTAATATATCTCTGTCGTTGTTTTCCTTCCTCCCCACTGCCAAATTTATGTTATCTTGCTTCATTTTATGTACCTGTGTAAGCCTAAATATACCTTTAAAAAAAATTGGAAAGTCTATGAAGAAAGAAAACTCAAGCCTGAAGTGGTGTGGTACCAATTACAAAGCAGGGTACCTGTCTAGAAGAAGGTGAGAATAGTGAAGGAGCAATCGAAATCTAGGCTTTGGGGGCTGGGTGGATAAGGGACTGCATCAGGACACTGGAGGAGCAGAACTTAGCAGTGTATACGGGAGGTGCGGTGAGCAAGACAGGAAGCAACCTTGTCTGATGGTCACGTAAAGTTCATGCCAGAGAGATAAGCCTTGGAGTACAGAAGAGGAGAGGAAGATTGGAGAGAACCTAGAAAACAAGGAGCAGGAATCTAGGCTTGATGTAGGTCACATCTGCGCTTTCTGTGTGTCTCACAAACACAATTGCCCTTGTCCCCACATTCAGGAGTCAGCAATGCAGGTGGCAGAAAGGATCCCGTGTTAGTATAATATGGGGTACCACATATTATAACGAAGTACCACAGACTGGCTGGCTTACACAGCAGAAATTTATTTCTTCACAGTTCTGCAGGCTAGAAATTCAGAATCAAGGTACCAGCAGAGTTGGTTTCTTTTCGGGTCTCTCTCCTTTGTTTGTAGATGACCGTCTTCTCTCTATGTTTTCATACGGTCTTCCTTCTCTGTGTGTCTGTGTCCTAATCTCTTCTTATAAGGATACCGGTCATAGATTGGATTTGAGTTCACCCAAATGACCTCATTTACCTTAATGACTTCTTTAAAGACTCTCTCCAAATATAGTCACATTCTGAGGTATTAGGGATTAGGACTTCAGCACATGAATTTTGAAGGTACACAGTTCATCCCATGACAGGGACTTGTAGTAGTTTCTGGAGAGGACACAAAGCAGATGGCAGCTAATATCCAACGAGAGTCCACATGGAAAATGCAATTTGTTTCTGTGAGATGCAGCACCTCCTGATGGAAGGAAGTTGGGAGAAACGAGCATTTTGAAGAAGCACTATCCACTGATTTTGCCTCCCTGAAAATCAGCTAGGGCTCATCTTTTCCAAACACCTTGAATCAACGGCAGCAAGGGAGAAGGGTGAACTTTGGGCATAATGAAGATGACAAAAGAATTTTACTGGCAATGACTATGATGAAAACTGTGAACAATTTATGATTTTATCCTCAGTACAATGAGTGATAAAGGACAGGCACACAGTGACTCACAATAGCCATGTCAATTCCATCATCACTAAGGCAGAGGTAAGAACACACACAGTATGACTGGGAATAGTATTCTGACCTTACCTTCACTCTCTTCCATAGGCGCCACACTATCTGGCTGCCATGTCCAATTCCCTCCTCTCTGTTCTAATTACTTATCAGAAGAAGTTCATAGACTTTGCTAACATACCATCTCAATATCTTTAACTGGGAATGCATCAGTTGAATTCTATAAAAGCAGGCTTTACTTATTCTCAATATTCCCTGTTTAAAAAAAAATAAAATTGCTGGCTGTTTCTGACATGTTCCCAGTTAAACTCATGCTATCCTGTATGCCACTGAGCCTCTCTTCCTCTCTAACCTGAGTTTCAGATTGGTTGCAGCATCTGTGTGTGCTTCATAGAAACAGAAATCTCTCCAAGGAAAAAAACATCATTTCCGGTAAAATCACCAAATTCCTGCCTGCTATGTCAATAGAAGGAAATGTTACATCCTTTATAACAGGATGAATTACTTCCTGTTGTGGGTCCAATGAAAAATGAATCATTGGTTAGGAAGAAACACAGGGCCCATGACATTTTCAGTGCTATCTATTATCTTCTTTCCAATAATAACTCCTGATAATACAGTCACTTCAATATTGAGTTTGCTAGATTAGCAAGTAAATTCCCTTCTTGCCTTTACTGCAATCCTTTCAAGTTGACTTTTGCTTTTCTGTTGCTACCCCATCCATACAACATTTCATGAGTTGACTGCTATCCCTGAAGGTTATACGCATTGCAAGTTTAGTTGACTGAGGTTGCCCCCAATTATTATTCTAAATGGATCTCTTTTTTTCATAAGATAAAAACATTATTTGAATAATAGTGGTTGTCAGATCCAACTTGAGAAGGCTTAAGCTTGAGAAGGAGAAAATGATTGGAAGCTGTTGAGTAAAAGGTTGAAAGTAAGACAATTCTGGTTGTGGCATGCAAGGCAGATGAGTTTAAGAAAGGACTGAGGAGAGGAGGATGGGTTGGGGGGCATTCACAGCAACCCAATCCTGAGGTGACACTTCAAGGGCTTGAATTCCCCAAAGCTATGAGAAATGAAGGACCCTAGAAACAAGGAATCTCAGAGAGTGGCCACCGTAAAAGGAGAAAAGAAAATAGGTCAGCCAAAAGGACAAGACAATGGCCACTGGGAAAGATGGCATCACCAAAGTTTTGAGGCAGAAAACTTTTAAGACCTTATAACCCAAACTGCTTTAATATTATTTAATTTTGTTTATTTATTTTTGAGGTGGAGTCTCGCTCTGTCACTCAGGCTGCAGTGCAATGGTGCGATCTCAGCTCACTGCAGCCTCTGCCTCCCAGGCACAAGCGATTCTCCTGCCTCAGCCTCCCAAGTAGCTGGGACTTGGGAGTGTGACTCATCACTCCCAGCTAATTTTTGTATTTTAGTAGAGATGGGGTTTCACCATATTGGTCAGGCTGGCCTCAAACTCCTGACCTCAAGTGACCTGCCCCCCTCAGCCTCCCAAAGTGCTGGGATTACAGGCATGAGCCACCACACCTAGCCCCAAATTGTTTTAATTTTAAATGCGAATTCATGCTTCAGAGTTGAATTCAATGTTACAAAATCTTTGGTCCCAAAATCCACACCCCTCTGCTAGGAGGGACATCAGAATACACCAGCAAGGTCATGGAGGATAAGACAGTCTCCACAGAAGCTATTTGTCTCCAAATATCTTTCTTTGAACAACTCTGTAAACCGATTAGCTTTCAGGCCTATCCCCATTTTGATACTGATGGGGTGAACAGCTGTGATGTATGTTGTCATTGAAACTGCTCAGCATTACCACCTGCCGCCCTCCACTGAGTTGGTGGCACTGATTTAGTGACACTGCCCTTGTTGGTGAGAACAAACAACTGCCAGAAGTCTGAAGAAATAAAAGTCCATAACTTTGCCCATCCAGAGAGAATGGGTAAAGCCAGGACATATACTAAAGTATTTTCCCCCGACATTCTCCCTTCATCACTTACTAAGAAATAAATATCTGGCTTCTGGGTTGACTTTTTTTTTTTTAGAGCCCACTATGTAAGGTCAGACTGGGCAATGAGTGTTGCAAGATGAAAGGAGGCTGGCGAGCAGGCAGACTGAGGAAGCCCACACAGCCTGCCTTAAATTCTAGTCCTGCCACTTTCCAGCTGCACCTCGGGCCATTATTTAACTTCCCCGAGATTGAGTTTCCTCATCCGTATACACACACACACACACACACACACACACACACACACAAAGATGATAATGCTTCCTTTGCAAGTTATAAAGAAAAATATATAATTTTGACAACATAGGAAATGCTTTAGAAACAGCAGCTTCTACTGCCATTAAGAGAAAACGTATTTCTTGACCATATTCTTTGTGCCAGGCAATGGCCAAGCACTGTTGACATAAATTTCCTCATATAATCCCCATATCTGCTTTATGCAATAGATACTATTAACCTGGTGCAGACAGGTACAACTATTAGCCCAAAATTAATTGGCTCGTATGGGCTGGCCTCAGCTGTCACCCCTAGACCTGTTTTTCTCCAAGGTTTCTTCTAGCAGATGACAAATTTGTCCATCTTTCAAAGGCCCAGGCTGGGACATTTTTCAGGGAGCACTGTGATTTCCCTAGACTTGTATGACTTTGCTGTGAACTTGCTGGGTCATGTAAAGTTGGTACTTTGGAGACAGTTTGGTCACTACACTCATTCAGCTGTACCTCAAAGGGAACTAGATGTGTGTTTTCGTCAGGTTCACTTATCCTCACTCTCTGACAAGTGAAATGCTACTTTCAAGTTGTTGTGTTGAGAACTCAGAGAGCTCTTTGCCCTCGAGTCAGGGCAGAATGGGTACCAGTATTTTAAGCTACACATTGGTCCGTAGATAGATAGGTAGATAGATAATTAGTCAGGCTTGTCCAGACAAAAAGGATCAAGTGTGTGTGTGTATGTGTGTGTGCACACACATATACACATGAATATCTATTACGAGGAATTGACTCGTGCGGTTTTGGCAACCAAGTCCCATGATCTGCTGTTGCAAGCTGGAGACTCAGGAAAGCCAGTGGTGTCATATTCTAGTTGAGTCCAAAGGCCTGAGAACCCAAAAGCTGATAGGTAAATCCCAATCCAAGGGCAAGAGAAGACCGACATGACAGCTCAAACAGGCACACAGGAAGAAAGAGAGACACATTCCTCCTTCCTCTACTATTCAAGCCCTCAATGGATTGAATGATACCCACCCACACTAGGGAGGGCAATTTACTTTACTCAGTTCACTGATTCAAATGCTCACCTCACCTGGAAACACCCTCACAGATACACCCAGGAAAAATGTTTATTCTAGGCTCTCCTGGTGCAGTCAAGTTGACAGATAATACTAACCATCACAATAGATATAGAGACAGATATATGCATCGATAAGGATATGTGTGTGCGTGTGTGTATACACATATATGTATATATGTGTGTAATCACTGGAATCCTCTATGTTGCACATACACGTGTGTGTGTGTGCATGTGTGTATCTGTGTGTCTGTGTCTTTGTTTGCTAGTTAAGATTTTTCTTTTTGAAGGTTGGGTGCTGTGGCTTACTGTAATTCTAGCACTTTGGGAGGCTGAGGTGGGCGGATCACTTAGGTTCAGGAGTTTGAGACCAGCCTGGGCAACATGGCGAAACCCCATCTCTACCAAAAATACAAAAATTAGCTGGGCGTGGTGGTGCATGTCTGTGGTCTCAGCTACTTGGGAGGCTGAGGTGAGGTGGAAGGATCACTTGAGCCTGCGAGGCAGAGGTTGCAGTGAGCCAAGATTGCGCCATGGCACTCCAGCCTGGGTGACGAGTGGAACCCCATCTGGAAAAAAAAAGAAATCTTTTTCAGCACCAGACTCATAAGCTACACTTTAGAATCCTTTCCCAAGTCAGAAGGTTCCCTGGCCCCTCATATTTTCTTTGCACCCTAAGAATATACCCTTGTAATTTCCATCAGAAATGTCTTCCTGAGTTCTATATTCTGAAGCCAACTATTCATTTTCCTCTATGAAGTTATCTAGTTTTTCTGACCAAAATACAGCTGAGACCTTGCCTCTTCTGTTTGAAATGGAAAAAGAAATTGCAATTAGTGTGCTAGATTTACAAAAATAAATTTTAAGCCTAAAGAAGTCAAGTTTGGAACTTTGGCTTCTGGTGTTAGAGCCCTCATTCACATCACCACATTCTGCTGCTTCCCAGTAATGCCAGCTAAGTACTATTAGAAACAACAGTGATCAGAAAGTAGAATAGAGGCTACCAAGGTAGGTGGGGTGGGAGTAGTGGGAAATTATTGTTTAATGAGTATAGAGTTTCTGTTTAGGATAATTAAAAATTTTGGAAATAGTAGTAATGATTATACTACATCATGGATGTATTTAAAGCCACTGAATTGTACAGTTAAAAATGATTAAATGTTATGTTTTTTGTTGTTGTTGTTCAAAAGGTCCAAGCAATTTTCCTGCCTCAGTCTCCTGAGTAGCTGGGATTACCAGCACATACTACCACGCCAGCTAATTTTTGTATTTTTAGTAGAGATGGAGTTTCACCATGTTGGCCAGGCTGGTCTCCAACTCCTGACCTCAAGCGATCCACCTCCTCGACCTCCCAAAGTGCTGGGATTACAGGCATGAGCCACCGCACCTGGCCAAATGTTATGTTATATTAATGTTATGCTTACATTATATGTATTTTACCACAATAAAAAAATACACCAAAAAAATAGTAATTACTACTTGTTTTGCAATTCATTTAACGTATTAAAGCCTCGGTTTCTCCATCAGTAAAAAGGGTGACAATAACACGTACGCTCGAAAATTGTTAATTAAACTCTAATACATCAAAAGCACCTCACTTGGTACTTTGGGGTGGTTATACAGCCTATCACCCCTTCATCTGATGGCTTCCATTTCCTCAACCCACCAGCCAGGGGTGGGCTTTCAGCAGCTGTGTTTTAATTTGCCTAATATGGCCTGTATAACTGTACTGTTTGGCACAGAGCCCATTGTGGTGCTCAGCCTGTGTTCGTTAACTTTCCTTTGCCCAATGCTAATACAAGTTGAGTACCCCAAATTCAAAAATCAAAACTCCAAAATGTTCTAAAATCTGAAACTGTTTGAGCACTGACATGATGCTCCAAGGAAATACTCATTTCAGATTTGGGATTTGCAGATTTGGGATGCTCAACCTGTAAGTATAATGCAAATATTCCAAAATCTGAAAAAAATTCAAAACTCAAAATACTTCTGCTTCTAAGCATTTCCGTTAGGGGATACTCAACCTGTATCTCCATTTATTTATACTTACTGGGCTCACCTAGTTGGGAAACGTGTGTGCTAATGGGAAGTTTCTCTGTTATTTAAAAGTGGTAGCACACTATCTGAAAATCCCCAACACTTAATAGGTGCATAATGAATGTTTGTTCAACTAAATTGGATTGAATAGATGATAGACCACAAGGGAACCAGAGAAAAATGAGGAGGTACTATTCAGAGACAGTTCTTGATGCACGTATCAGGGACTCTCAATCCATAGGGGATATAAACAGTATTTGTTGTTGATGAGGCAACTATGTTTGTGGTACACTTGATTACATTCCAGATTTAGGCTATTTTTTAAAAGCTTTTTTATGTGCAGTTTTACTACCTTGAACAACTGGAGCCAATGGGAAATTGGTGTTTGGGGGATCATCTGTAATGAAGAAAATTGCAGTAATAGGTACAAAAAGCAGATTCAAAGGCCACAAGTTACTTAATCCCCAGTTTAGGTGATGTAAATTAAAATCTGAAAAATGGAAATAGGCATTGATTGGGCTCACCTTTTATTTCTAAGGTTGCATAGAGTTTATTATAGGAATGATCATTATAATTATGTAATTTAACTAACACTGCTTTTAAATTCAGAGCAAGGAACATAAAACTTTATTCCATACATTACAACTTCTAGAGAGACACAATAATTTCATTTTATATTTTTGTAGGTTAAGTGAAGAAGACGGGGTTGAGTGAAAGCAGAAAAGGGAATAATAAGGCAAGAGAGAAAGACAAGAGAAAAACTAGGCAAGGGTAGGTCAGATAGAGGTCCAAGGAAAAGAAGAAACCCACGTAAGGAGACATAAATAGAAAAAGAAAGAAGTGCATAGTAGACATAGAAGGATAACCCAAAACTCTCAGTTGGTTCTGAGGTAAGTGAATGAAACAGATTGGACTTCCAGCAAACCGGGGAATGTGGGAGCGATCATCTGATTGACCTAGCTTGGGTTAGATGTCTTCACATGGCCCGATAAGCTATAGTCATACAGGCCATATTAGGCAAATTAAAACATAGCTGCTGAAAGCCCACCCTTGGCTGTTGGGTTGAGGGGATGGAAGCCATCAGATGAAAGGGTGATAATAGGCTGTATAACCACCCCCAAAATACCAAATATATCCCATCCTTCCCTGAAACCTTTTAGTTCCCTTCTGGTGAACCAGTCCAATGGTTCTCATACTATAGCCAATGCAAAAGTTACCTCAAGGGTATTAAGACACAGTTTCCTGGGTCCCAGGATTTTTTTTTTTTTTTTGAGATAGGCTGGGGTGCAGTGGTGCAATCACGGCTCACTGCAGCCTTGACCTGCTTGGCTCAAGCAATCCTCCTGCCTCAGAAGTGGACAAGAAAGACAGAGACCCACAGAAACATGGAGAGCCACCGAGAGACTAATAATGGAGTCAGGCCTACTCTTCCCAATGATTATGCTACCACTTCTGACACTTGGCTGGGAAGAGAGATGAGAATGAGACAAAACAAGCAGGCCAGAGGTCCTTGAGCAATGAAGTGGATCCTAGCCCATCAGTGAGAAATAAACAAGAGAGAGATGACACTTCAATCATTAACCTTTCCACATATATAGCAAATATGGCCCAAGAACTATTCCAGAGTCAGTTCAACTCACAGCAACTTTCTCTCCTTTGGGAGAAATTAGGAAGAGGTTTGAGAGAACAGCTGATAGAGCCTTGAAACAAAAGTTTTGTTAGTACTGCCCAAACAGCATGCTACATGTGCTACATGAAGTGAAAAGTGACCTGATGGCATGTAACGATGCTAAAGAGACACTAAAAATTAGGTATGGAAGTCTATTTGATGAGGTTAAAAACCCTGGGCTATATCCTGTAGGTCAGTGCTGCTTGCTGTTGTGGTCCATGAGGATGCAAATTCTCTAGTCCCATCCAGGACTGCTAACTCAGAATTTCAGATTTGAGACTGGGTGTGGTGGCTCACGGCTATAATCCCAGCACTTTGGGAGTCTCAGGAGGGAAGATTGTTTGAGCCCAGGAGTTCAAGGCCAGCCTGGGCAACATAGCAAGATCCCAACTTTACAAAAATTAAAAACAAATTAGCCAGATGTAGTGGCACATGCCTGTAGTCCTAGAAACATGGGAGGCTGAGACAGGAGGATTGCTTGAGCCCAGGAATTCAGGGTTGCCATGAACTATGATTACACACTGGACTCCAGCCTGGTTGATAGCGTGAGACTCCATTTCTAAATTAAAAAAAAAAAAAAAAAAAAAAAAAAGGAATGAAAGAAAAAAGGAAAAAAATATTTTGCCTTTTTTAATTTTTAATTTTATTATTTTTTTGTATTCTTGTTCTCCTTTGTCATCAGGTGAATGTATCCACATCACTGGGGAGGTAAGATTTCAGTATTTCTGGGCACCCTGGGCTTTATACTATCATACTACCATCAAAACCTCACCTTATTTTTGACAGAGGCCATTTCATATGGGGAAAAACCTGGGCCCAATAATCCATTCCCAACCCTGCCACTTCATGGCCCTGTGTCTTCCATTCTCCCATGCCAAATGAGGATTTCAAGCACTGACCTCACAGGGCTGTTGTAAGGCTTAAATGAGAAAATAGCTTTGAAAAGTGCTTTTGGCAACTGTGAGACTTCAGCCCTCTTTGCTAAGCATCTATTCTTATCAAAGAAGGCTAAGCCTGGGTCTCAGTGTTCAGCACAAAACTTGCTAGCTGGGTGCTCTTTCTTGGTGGAGCGCTTATTCTTATCTTGATGACCCTCTCCCAATGAAATGCTGTTGAATTTGGAACCCAGCAATTCTCAGCTCCTGTTCAGACTGCTTTCCTCCATGTAGCAATAGTCATTTGTTGTATCTTCAACCACCAACATGAAATAGGAAAAACTGATCTGTGACTACTTAGCTCAAAACTTATTAACTAAACATCCCTGCCTTCTGGAATCTTATATGGCAAGTGGAATCCACCCATGATGACTTCATGTTACCAACTATATAATGAGACCTTCCTATAGTTGACCCACTGATATTAAATAAATACTGGGGTGGACCAGTGGGGATACCACTAGCACATCCTCCTGGATTCATAGTCATTTTGCAAAGCATATTTCAACAATCTCCTTTGTTGCCTTCTACAGCTCCCAAGCTGCTACATTATGCATTGTCACGTAGTACTTTATGAAGTTATATGCACCAATATGTATCCCGGCATCTTTTTTACAGAGCAACATTGAGGCACATCAGCTCAACTAAATAGATTCTCCTATCATGACTGACTCGTCTCACAGTAGCTGCCACTTTACACTCCAGGACAAACTGAGAAGGTGGAAGCTGACTTCAGATCAGATAGAAACTATCTTCTGTTATGTACAAGACACTCATATCCTTGTCTTATCATAACTTCAAAACAGCCAAGCAATTTGAGCATTGTTAAATCCTTTTATCAGATGAGGAAACTAAAGACAGAGAGGTTAAGCCACTTGTACTTGGCCACACAGTTAATGTCAGAAACCAGAATCCAAATGCACAGGTTTTGCTGGTTAAGAAGTAATCTTCTTAACCAGCAAAACAGCAACAAAGTGAGACCTCCACCTTTACAAAAAATAGAAAAAATTAGCCAGGTGTAGGGTACACGCGGCTGTGGTCTCAGCTACTCAGGACGCTGAGGTGAGAGCATCATTTGAGCCTGGGAGGTTGAGGCTGGGGTGGGCCATGAGCGTGCCACTGCACTCCAATCTGAGCAAGACTCTGTCTCAAAAAAAAGTAACCTGCCAAAACAGGTATATGGTCACATCTTTTATTTTATGTTTAATCACAACATCACAGTCAACGCACTTACTTGCATTCCTAAGTCACAAGTGTGGCTATGTTCCCTATCTTTCATCAGCTCTTAGGAAACACAATATATTCCAAGACTTCACTAACAACTTTCCTCACGTTCCATGACCCCCAAAGATCTTGAAGATAAAACATGTCAAAGGTTATTCTCTTTCTTTCTTGGCATTGGGCAGGGACCTTGTTCAGGTGCAGCCTAACCCAGCAGTACTTGCCACCCATAGCACAAAAAAAGCAGATGTACAGAGAACTGAGCACTGACATTTTATCATGGAAACATGATGTTATCATGATGTTCTCAAACATCAACCATAGAGCTGTACCTGGGGGGCATGAATTGAAAGGATAAGGCAAATAACCTCCTCAAATCTTTCACGTCTGCTCTCATGAAACGGTTGACAAAGAATGACATCGATTAAAGTGATTTAAAACTGGCGTGCTGCAATTGTTCTATAAACTATTCTGAAAACCGGTTTTCATGAAAATGGAGAGAAGGTAATGGAAAATGGAGGTGAACAGGACCTGGGACAGAAGCATTCCAAAAACCTGGTTAGTCCCCAAAACTCATCAGTCTGATTACCATATGCTTCAGTTCATCCCCATCTTCAAGCCATGAGTCCCATATTTAGCAGTGAGTTAGCATCCTCCCGGGAGCTTTTAAAAATGCAGATGATCAGATCCAAAGAATAAGGCTCCTTGAGGAGTGGATCTAGGAATGGGTATTTAACTTTCACTTATAATTAGTTTATTCCAATGCCGCCAGTCACTCCAGGAACCAACTCTCTTAACAGACAATGGCACATGAGGCAATTTATGAGAAGGAAAAAAAAAAAAAAAAAAGTCCTCTGCAATTTAAATCGGAGTTCCTTGCGGTCTGAAATGCTTCTGGACGGTCAGAAGGTTGGTCTTCCGCAGAGGAGCAGCATGAGCTCCTTAGTAGGCTTCCCCTCTTCTACCAAGTCCCACAAGCCCCTTGTTTATCTTTAACATCTTTTCTGTGTAAGGAAATGCTAATCATTTTGTAGTGTAACATTCCCATCTGTATTCTGGACCATGGAGGAGGCAACACCCTGCTGCCAGAAAAACCTATCACTTTCCCATGAAGACACTTGCATACAAAGAAGAGGGTTCCCTGAGCTGCTCGAAGCTTCTTTTTTTGTTCACATGTGGGTGCCACAGCTGAGGCTCAAACTCAACAATAAAAGATCAACAATAAAAGAAGGACAGAGAGCAATTTAATTCATGTCTAATTCCCAAAGCTAAGTTGTTGCTTAAGTAAGCAGAGGCTTCTGGCTGGCTCCTCTTTGTGAAATAGTCATATCAAATAACGTGTGCAGAGCACTTTCTTTTCCAGATCGTTTTTCTTTTCATTACTATCTCATCTAAGCATCAGAATAACCCAGAGAAGTAGGCATTATTTCCTCCACTTAACCTGAAGAGACTGAGGCTTGGACAAGTTAAATGACCTGCCCAAGGTCATACAGAAAGGAAATGAAAAAGACAGATTTAGAGCCAGGTCTTTTGACTTCCAAGTCTTCTCATGCAATTGTCCTGCCTTTCTAAGGACCTAACAAATATTGCTGAATGAGTAAAGTGGTAGATGGATAGATGGATTATCTTTGATGAAACAAACACAGTGGTAAAAAATCAAATTAATTTTAATATACACTATTGGATATAATCAAGGAAGATGTTAAAACTTAAACAAAACCTCTGGAAATGGACTGCCAAACAGAAACCCAAAGTGTGAATTTGCTAGCTGGTCTTACCACGTTAAGACTCTGAAACCACATAGCCTGAGTTTGAATCCCAGATCTACTACTTACTAGCTTTGCCACCAAGAGCAAGTTACTTAACTGCGTTCTCACTCAGTTTCTTTGTCCACAAAAGGCAAGTAATAATAATAAATGTTCTAACTTACAGAGTGGGTTGAGGATTGTAAAAATTAAACATATTTAATGGATTTAGAATTGTGCCTGGCACACAATAAGATATCATACATTTCTTTGACATTAATGAAAATATTTCCTCATACATAATCCACTCTCAATTGTCTATGTGCGGATTATTCATTAGGTTTTAGGTTCTAGTTGGGCTGGTTTGGTACTCTTCACATACGAAGATCTACTACCTCAACAGTTAACTGCCCTTGGGAAAAGAGAAGGAACTCACATTTGCAGAGCAAGTACCACATGCCAGGCACCAGGCCAGATACTTTTTACACACCATCTTACTTAATTCTCGTACCACCAACACCAAGCAGCTATTATTATCCCCATTTTACAGATGAAAAAAATCTAAGGCTCAGATTTAAATAAACCCTATCTGGTAAGTGACGAAGGGAAGATTAAATTAAGCCTTCCTCTCCCCTGATCTCTTGCTCTTTCAGACTGTCTCTTGTTCAATATGGATATGAATACGATCCTTACTAAATTCAAACTATATTAGCTGCATGCAGTGGTGTGCACCTGTAGTCCCAGCTACTGAGAGGCTGAGGTGGGAGGACTGCTTGAGCCCAGGAGTTCAAGGCTTCAGTGAGCTGTGATGATGTCACTATACTCCAGCCTGAGTGACAGAGAGAGAAACCCCAACTCTAAAAAAAAAAAAATACAAATAAATAAAATTCATACTACAACTACATACCTTTCACATTAATCATGCAATATATCACACCTAGCTCCAGCCCCAGAGGCAAATCCTGATGACCTGTAGGAACCACTTCTTGGGAGATCAAAGGGCATAGGAAGATCAACCACTCTGTTGAGCCACCATCAAACCAATGCTTTCCCTCAGCAGCAAAAGTGTGTCCTGTGCTGCAACATCCAAAGTACTGGAATAATGTACCTTAGAAGGTAGTTGTGCTGATTGTAATTAACTGCTCTCACCACACAGCAAGCACCCAGTAGCTACCGGCTATAAAAGGCAGTCCAGGACAATGTTTAAGAGTATAAACTCGGGGCTGGTGGCTCACACAATGAACTTGTGGTGGCTCATGCCTGTAATCCCGACACTTTGGAAGGGTAAGACAGGAGGATCACTTGAGTCCAGGAGTTCAAGAACAGCCTGGGCAAAATGGCAGGACCCTATCTCTATGAAAAGAAAAAACATTAGCCAAGTTTGGTAGTATGCACCTGTAATCCCAGCCACCCAGGAGGCTGAGACAGGAGGATAGTTTGAGCCAGAAAGTCAAGGCTGCAATGAGCCAAGTTCATGCCACTGCACTCCAGCCTGGGCAACAGAGACCCCGTCTAAAAATAAATAAGTAAGTAAGTAAGAACTTGGAAGCCAGATTGTCTGTATTCAAATCCTGACTATGTCACTTAGTAGTAGGGAGACCCTGGACAAGTTATTTAGTTTTTCTGTGCTACAGTTGCTCAACTATAATTGAGGATAACAATAATATACCTGAAAGGGTGTTGTAAGGATTAAATGAGCTCATATAAATGAAGCCATAGAACAGTGCCTGGGGAAAAGTAACTGCTATATAACTGTTGGTTTTTATTATTAATATTAAGAAAATGTGGAGCTGAAGAAAAATGTGTTGGTGAAATGTGGAAAAGTAGGCATCTACATGTATCATTGGTTGGATTTTACATCCATGACATGTTTTAGAGGGTGATTTGAAAATATCCAGCAATATTTTATTAATAAATGTGTGTGCACCTTCTGATTTGTCAATTCCATACAGAAATATAAACTGCAGTTTATGTAGTTATGTGGCAGTATGAGTGTGTGTGTGTGTCTGTGTGTGTGTCTGTGTGTGCGTGTGTGAGTGTGTGTGTGTCTGTGTGAGTGTGTGTGTGAGTGTGTGTGTGTCTCTGTGTGTGTGTCTCTGTGTGTGTGTGTGTCTCTGTGTGTGTGTGTCTGTGTGTCTGTGTGTGTGTCTGTGTGTGTGTCTGTGTGTGTGTGTGTGTGTGTGTCTGTGTGTGTGTCTGTGTGTGTGAGTGTGTGTGTGTGTGTGTGTGAGTGTGTGTGTGCTGAGAGAAGCAACCAGGAGTTAGAAATAACTCCCTTAATCTAATACAGATATCCATCAGAAACCTATAAAACAGTATTCTTAAACTGAAAAATATCGGAAAGTCCCCTTAAAATCGAGAACAGAACAAGGATACCGACTATCATTTCTTCTAGTCGATATTATACCAAAGACTAAGCCATCTGCATGAAGAAGAAAAATAAATAAGGATTGGAGAGAAAGACTCAAAGTTGCCATTAAGTATATATAAGATGATTATCTACATAAAACTCAATAGAATCTATTGAAATGTATTATTACTCAAATTGAGAAGAGAGCTAAATAAGGTAGCTAGGTAGGAGAATAATGTAAAAACTTTAATTTCATTTCTATATAACAAAAAACATAATTTTTAAAAAGATATATTAATTATATACTAGTCTGTAAAAACTTATCCCAAAATTTAGTAACTGAAAACAACAAACATCTCACAGAGATCAAGCAAGCCTCAGTTCTCTCCATGTGGAGGGCTGCTTGATTATCCTCATGACATAGCACTGCCTTCTTGCACAAAGGGTGATCTGAGAAAGAGAAAGAAGAAAGCCAAAACCACAGTACATTTTATGAGTCATTTTAAAATTACTTCTGCTTTATTTTATTCCTTAGCAGCAGCAAGTCACTAAGTTTATCCCTCACCTAACAGGAGGAGAATTAAGCTCCCCACCCCCCCTTTTTTTTTTTTTTTTTTTTTTTTTTTGCCTGCCAGGGACTGAAAGAAGGAAGCACCACCTTTTAAAAGGAAGAATTTCAAAGAATGTGTGAACATATTTAAAAACCATCAGGAATGTCATATCCAAAACCAGAAAAATTTTAAGTTACTTAGAAATAAATCTAATGAAAGATGTTTAAAACCTTAAAGAGAAAAATTTTAAAACTTTAGTGAAAGACATTAAAGAAGACCTAAATAAATGCAGAGATACATGATAAGTAGTCTTAATAGCAATTCTTCCAAATTAATATAATAATTCAATTTAATTCTAATCTGAGGCCCCAACAGATTTTTTAAAAAAATGTTTGGGACTTGAAAAGTAGATTCTGGGCTGAGTGCAGTGGCTCACACCTGTAATCCCAGCACTTTGGGAGGCTAAGGAGGACAGATTACTTGAGGCCAGGAATTCGAGACCAGCCTGGCCAACTACTGGTCTCTACTAAAAATACAAAAACTAGCCAGGTGTGGTGGTACGCACCTGCAGTCCCAGCTACTGGGGAGACTGAGGTGGGAGGATGACTTGAGCTCAGGAGGCGGAGGTTGCAGTGAGCAGGGATTGCGTCACGGCACTCCAGCCTGTATGACAGAGCAAGACTCTGTCTCAAAAAGTAGCAAAGAATAGATTCTGAAGCTTTTATGGAAATAATTCAAAGGTCCAAGAATGGAAAACAAACTCTCGAATGAGAAACAGTACAAGATTGAAGAACACATCCCACAGATACCAAGACTTCTTATAAAGCTCGGTATCAATGGCTGTTAAAACAGTGTGGGATTGCTTCAGCAACAGACAAACCAAGTAATGGCAAGGAGAGGACCAGACACAGATCAACTATAGAAATTTGATATATGCTAGAAATAATATCGCAAATTACTTGGGGATGAGTATACTATTTAATAAATACTACTCAGACAACTGGTTATCCATGGAAGTAAAAAGTAAAATTGTATCCATATCTCAGGCCATATCTTCAGATCAATGGATTCTAGATAAATTTTAAACTTAAATGTAATGGAAAATTATAAAAGTTCCCAAAGAAAATAAAAGGATATCTCTTTGTGACCATATGGGAGGGCTTCCTAAGCACACACAAAAAGTGCTGGCCATAAAAATGATTGACACATTTAACTACATATTACTCAGTATTGTCCTAAAGTTATGAACAAATTCAAAAGATTAGAAAATAAAATAATCTACATAAACATTTTAAAAGTAGAGATAAAACTCTAGATTGATGTGATTTTATTTCCGGAAGGCCTAAAAACTCTAGTTAAAAAAGAAAAATGTCTAGAATCAATAAGAGATTTGATAAGATGGCTAAATGCAAGATAAATATACAATGATTAATAACTTTTCTTAATGCTATCAGTAAAACCTAAGAAATGAAAATGGGCAGCTGGGTGTGGTGGCTCACGCCTGTAATCCCAACACTTTGGGAGACCGAGGCAGGTGGATCACTTGAGGTCAGGAGTTTGAGACGAGCCTGGCTAACAATGTGAAACCCCTACCTCTACTAAAAATACAAAAACTAGCCAAGCATGGTGGCAGGTGCCTATAATCCCAGCTGCTTGGGAGACTGAGGCAGGAGAAATGCTTGAACTCGGGAGGTGGAGGTTGCAGTAGCTGAGATCTTGCCACTGCGCTCCAGCCTGGGCAACAGAGCGAGACCCTGTCTCAAAAGAAAAGAAATGGAAATGGGAGATGTTTCATTTACAAAGACAAAGGGAGTAAAATATTTCAGGAGAAATTTAACAAGGTAGGCTTAGGACTTTTATAAATAAGTCTGTCAAATCTTGCCAAAAGTCATAAAATAAGATCTGATCAAATGCAAAGACAAACTATTCTGGAAAGTTTCTCCACATTCATATTTGAGTAAAAATTTTAAACAGGGGAATGGACTTGTTCTATTTGCAGAATAATTCAGAATGCATGTGAGCTGGCATCTGCATTCAGCCATTCTACAAACATTTACCACTTACTAAGTGCCAGCCTCTGGACTACACAGAAATTATCATCTAGACTTGGTCTGTGTTCCCAAAAACCTGATAATTGAGTAGTAACGGAAGATAAGGTTTAAACATCACAAAACATAAGAGTTGATAGAAGAGACCTTATATGTTACCTATGCTCATGCCATTATTTCACAGATGTAGAAACTGAGCCCAGAAAGAACACTTGTTTTATTGAAGTTCACATAGCTAGTAGCTGAGCTGGGACTACAACTCAGTTCTTGTGACTTCCACAACATATCATTCTGCCTCTCAATTACAATATGAAGAGTTTAAACTATTCTTCTCAGCATAGTTAATCTAGTACTTAAAGAGATTTTACCGCACAATTAGGACACACGAGTAGTGGGATCAGGCTTGAGAAAAAAACTAAGCATTGCCATGGTGCACGTACTCTATTAATATTTTGTTAGATAACAAATAAGGTGCATACTAACAAGAGACTACCAGACAGCTATTAAAAAGATGATGGAAAACTAGACATAGATCTACACATGGATAAATGACTGCTACATATCATTGAGTGAATAAAGGTTGTAGAATGTTACATTTATCCATATTCCATAGAGGTAAAATTTATATAAATACATGTGTGTTATCAGGGAATACTATGCAGCCATAAAAAATGAATTCACGTCCTTTGTAGGGACATGGATGAGCTGGAAACTATCATCCTTAGCAAACTAACACAGGAACAGAAAACCAAACACCGCATGTTCTTACTCATAAGTGGGAGTTGAACAGTGAGAACACATGGACACAGGGAGGGGAACATCATACACTGTGGCCTGTCAGGGAGTCAGGAGGACAAGGGAGAGAGAGCATTAGGACAAATACCTAATGCATGAGGGGCTTAAAACCTAGATGATGGGTTGATAGGTGAAGTAAACCACCATGGCACATGTATACATATGTAACAAACCCACACGTCCAGCACATGTATCCCAGAACTTAAGAAAAAAATGTGTTAAATTAGACATAATATATGTGTGTGTGTGTGTGTGTGTGTGTGTGTGTGTGTGTGTGTGTACATACACATGTATATGGATAGAGAGAGACAGCAAGACACAGAGATCTCTGGATGAATGTTTATGATGATGTGAACAGTATATAGTTATTTTGAGTTGTAAGATTTGAGGTGGAATTTATTTTTTCTTTGTACATTTCTCTACTATTAATTTTTTCTTATATTTGTCAGGTATCTTTATTAAAGCAACAAAATTTAAAATATAGGCTGACCTGAATAACCCCAGGTATCAGAAGCATGACCAACCAGTGGGTTGAAACAAATGTTCATGTTAGGACGCAGATTGGATATAGAGATTAGAGCAGAACTTAATCATCCAGAAAAAGAAATAAGGGAAAGAGGTTGTATTTAGGACCAAATACACCTTTCTAAAGTTTACAAATACTCTGGGATTTGTCTGTATGTAAGTATGCACCACAATACAAGAGATTCAGAGTTTATATTTACACACAAGGTGGCAGTTAGTCTTAGTTGGCATATCAACACCCAGTCCCAAACATCCAGAGCCCCAACCATACTATAAAACAATACTATGAATACTGTAAAGTATAGTAATCACCTTCCCAAACTCCCTTGTAACTCAGATCTAGCCAATCAGAAATAAGTAAAAGTTGCTGGGTGGGGCGGGGCTTCCTTAAACAATATCCTTTTAAAAGGGGCCTCTTACTCCTTTTTTTAAATTATTAGTTTGTTGTTGTGTTTGTTTTTTGTGGTTTTAAAGACAGGGTCTCTCTGTGTCACCGAGGCCACAGTGCAGTGGTACAGTGATAACTCACTGCAGCCTCAAACTACTGGACTCAAGTGATCCTCTCATCTCAGCCTCCCAAAGCACTGAGATTATAGGCCTGGGCCACCATACCTTCCCTTTTTTTTTTTAACAGCCTGAAATATAGACTTAATTCCTGGAGGTTCAAAAGTCATCTTGCAATCATGAGGACCAAAGTTATGTATTAAAGATGGCAGGATCCTGGATCCTTGATGACATCCTTAGCACCTCCACCAGCCCCGGACTGCCAATCTTTGGGCATCTTGTCATAGGAGAGAAATAATGCCTACATGTTGAAGGTGTATTTAGTATTCTTTCAGTTACAGGCAGCCTAACATAATTCTAAAAGGTGGATACAATAAAACCTCCTTAAATTGACTTTACCTGGTCATAGTTTGTGCTGTTCTAATATAAGCAGGAGCTACAATTGACTTTTGCCAAATTAATTTTAGAAGAAATCAAGAGTGAAATTATGGGGACAAGGAAAATCATTAACTTTCTCAAAAAAAAAAAAAAAGGCTACTTATTAATCGCAAGCCCTATAGCAGCACCCAGCACAGAGTTACATACTAATAGTTGCTATGTCAATTATAATAATTTTTATTTATTCCATAAACTCTTTCAGGCAATTACTTGCTAATCTATTTCCAGTTTGATCTTCAGTCCAAAACACTGACTTTTCTCATGGAATTCTCTGAAATCAGCTGCACTGCTTGAAAATTTAATCCACATCAACATAAAAACAATATGACAACAAATTATTTAAATATATTATTTGTGCTTTTCAGTGTGTGTAACTCACACACACATTCATCACTTAAGGTCTAACTCTTCTGTTCTGACTTTATGAATAGCCCCTGCAATGCAAAGATCTGTTTTAGAAAGCTATGTGGAAAGTATTTATCTACACTATATAATTTTTCCATGACCGATAACTGTTGACCTGTACAAAAAAAAAAAAACTAAAAAAAAAAAACAAAAAACAAAAACAAAAAAAAAAAAACAGCTTTTGGAGTAAAACTGCATAGGAAATTTGTATAATATAATTGAGTCATCATTAATCTTTTGCAATCCTTTTCCTTCATCATATTTATTAATCCTTAAAAGATTCAGAGAATGATTCTGTTCCAATGTTCTACACATACCATCTGTTCAAGCACATTCCTTATATTCTTACTAGGTTTTCACAGATGCCACTTTTGAAATCGGCAAATCTCCTCAGGAGCATCATCTGGCTCCTGTCACCCCTACTCCAGGGAGCCCTCATCATTGCAGTAATTCCAGCGTCAGAGCAGATGTTCCATAATCTCCGTCATATTTCCCTTCCTTGGTAGAGCTTTTGAATGCAAATTTTGAGGTGAAAAAAAGTCCTTTGAGTGAAAGCATTATCTGCAAATGCTTTCTCTCTGCATCAAATACAGCACTCAGGCATCTTATTTCTGCTCTTCTGGAGGCATGGTTAGAGAGAACCTCATTGCTCATAGCAGAGGAAGCGGAAACACACCAAGACCCAGAGACCAAGAGAGAACACAAGGAAACCAAAGGAGGTTAGATGCAAAGCAATGTCAAATTATACAAGACTAAACTTTTAAAAGTCAATGAGGCTGTGCCCCAACAGAAAATAAGCAAAGTTCTGGGTTGGATAGAAGATAACATATTGTTTAGGAAAGGTGTGTGACATTCAATCGAGACTATGTAGGCAACAGAAAATGGGGAGCAGAAATCTTCCGCAAAATTAGATCTGTGAAGGCAATTAGTTTGGATAACTGATCTCAACTCTTTTTTAAATGCCAGGATCTGATATTTAAATTGCTCAAAAACATTCCCCCTAAATCTATAACTTGCTTGTTCCGCATAGATACAACTTCAAAGTGGAAAATGCATTCAAGGAAGCAGAAACAATATCAAGTTAGAAGAAAAGGGCACTAACCTGGAGTTAGAAAGGGTTCTAGAGTAGAGTGAGTTAGGTGCTACTAACTTACCTATCTGTGAGATTTGGGCCTAGTCGCCTGACCTATCTGACACCTCAGTTTCTTTATTCCTAAAGTGAGCAGTGGAACTAGGTAACCCTGGGTCACTGCCAGCTTGAAAATAGCACAACGCTGTGCAGGCAGTACAAGCAGGTACACCTACTTGTTGAATTAGCCTGCATCCACTTCCAAGATGGCAAAACAGATGGCAAGATCTGTTTCATCAGCTGGGGCAAAAAGAACAAAAAGAACCATGTTGAAAGATAGTCCATATATGTTTAGGAGGAGCAATAAATAAAGACCAGTAATAAAAGTCAAGATTTTCTAAGTGAGGGGCATATCAATAGGGGCTTCATGTTCAGTTACCACAGTCCAGAGAAGAGAAAGGTGCCCAGAGAGGCAGATACATGTGTCCCAGATCCAGATCAGCAGGCTGAAAACCCACATCTTTAAGTCTCAGGTTCTTCATCTTTTGAAAAGTGAATTAAAGTGGATGGATGTGCTTTGGGAAAACGGATGCACCCTCCAGATTTAAGCTTGATTACAAGACATTGATAAAAAGAGTGCTTAGTTACAGCCTCCTCTTCTCCCATCATTTACTCTTCCTTTTTCTAAACTCACAGACAACTTTAATTTAGTCAGCAAGAATTTCAGCCGAATAGGACACTCTGCAATCAATTGCTGCTCCCATTTGTTCCACATCTCACCTATGGGGAGACAGGCAAATGTAAAGAGGAGGTGAACAAATAATTCAATTACTAGAAGAAATTTATCAGACTTAACAGAGGCTTTGGGGGTGGGGGGGTGGGAAAGACCTACTCTTTTTTCCTTTATTGAGAGTGGGGAGATTGTTGTGCTTTTTAGAATAATTTATTTTTGACTATCAATTATCCAGCTATTTATTTCAACTTCCCATTTTACAATTACAATCTTAGTCATTTACTTTCAAAGGCCCTAAAGGAAATGCACTTTCCCAAGTAAATGCCAAAGTTCCCTTCTGTCTCCCTCTCTCCCTCTGCCTTTCAGAACTAGGTCTGAGTAAATTTGCAAACTTGTTTGTTTTCAGTACTCTTGCTATTCCTACCATTTGCCTTAGTTGGACTCTTTTAATATCACTCTCCCCAAGCCATCCTGAATCCATATCGCAATGCCCCCATCCCAAGCCTGCTCTCTACTTGCTCATGCTTCTCAATCCTGTCCCATCATCCTATTCATTTTATCAAAATTCTTTCCTCCCTGTCACATTCCTTGTTAGTCTCAGAAGTAGCAGGCCAGGTTATGCTGGCAAACTCAGTTGATTAAGAGGTTTAAGAACCCTGTGTATTTAAAAGAGATGGATCTGGACGCAGTTGATAGCTTAACACTGCCCTGTCCAACATGGTAGCCACTAGCCACATGTGACTGTTCAAATTTAAATATAAATTAATTAAGGCCAGGTGCGGGCGCTCATGCCTGTAGTCCCAGCATTCTGGGAGGCCAAAGCGGGTAGATCGCTACAGCTCAAGAGTTTGAGATCAGCCTGGACAACATAGTGAAATCTAATCTCTACAAAAACAAAAACATTAGCCAGGCATGGTGGCCGCACCTATAGTCCTGGCTCCTTGGGAGGGTGAGGTGGGAAGATGGCTTGAGTTCAGCAGGTGGAGGTTGCAGTGAGTTAAGATTGTGCCCTGCATTCCAGCATGGGTGACAGAGCCAGATGCTGTCGCTCTCTCTCTATATATAAATTAATTGTATTAATATACATATTGATTTAATTAATATGTATTAATTAAAATTAAATTGAATTTAAAATTCCATTCCTCTGTGGTACTTGCCATGTTTGAAGCCATAAGAACATTACCATCCACACAGAAAATTCTATCAGTCAGTGCTGCCTTCACATAAAGGAATTAATGTTAATGGTGGAGTAAGAATATAATCATTATTTCTGTGCTAAGAAACTCTACAGGTAATAAAAATGAACTTATTTGTGTGTTATAGGTGTAGAGTCAGGAATTGGGGTATAGAAGGTGGCTAGATGAGGGAGAGATGACTATCTTTTGAGGAGTACTTTTTTTTTTTTTTTTAACAGAAAACAAACTTAGTATATTTTTTGGAATTAGTTTAAAACACTCTTTGAGTACTGTGGGTATCGTCCCTGGCACAGGATGCAATTGTCTTTTTTTATTTTTTTATTATTTATTATTATTGTTATACTTTAAGTTCTAGGGTACATGTGCATAACATGCAGGTTTGTTACATATGTATACTTGTGCCATGTTGGTGTGCTGCACCCATCAACTCATCAACACCCATCAACTCGTCCTTTACATCAGGTATAACTCCCAATGCAATCCCTCCTCCCTCCCCATAATAGGCTCCTGTGTGTGATGTTCCCCTTTCCGAGTCCAAGTGAGCTCATTGTTCAGTTCCCACCTATGAGTGAGAACATGCGGTGTTTGGTTTTCTGTTCTTGCGATAGTTTGCTGAGAATGATGGTTTCCAGCTGCATCCATGTCCCTACAAAGGACGCAAACTCATCCTTTTCTATGGCTGCAATAGTATTCCATGGTGTATATGTGCCACATCTTCTTAATCCAGTCTGTCACTGATGGACATTTGGGTTGATTCCAAGTCTTTGCTATTGTGAATAGTGACGCAATGAACATATATGTGCATGTGTCTTTATAGCAGCATGATTTATAATCCTTTGGGTATATACCCAGTAATGGAATGGCTGGGTCATATGGTATTTCTAGTTCTAGATCCTTGAGGAATTGCCATACTGTTTTCCATAATGATTGAACTAGTTTACAATCCCACCAACAGTGTAAAAGTGTTCCTATTTCTCCACATCCTCTCCAACACCTGTTGTTTCCTGACTTTTTAATGATTGCCATTCTAACTGGTGTGAGATAGTATCTGATTGTGGTTTTGATTTGCATTTCTCTGATGGCCAGTGATGACGAGCATTTTTTCATGTGTCTGTTGGCTGTATGCATGTCTTCTTTTGAGAAATGTCTGTTCATATCCCTTGCCCACTTTTTGATGGGGTTGTTTGTTTTTTTCTTGTAAATTTGTTTGAGTTCTCTGTAGGTTCTGGATATTAGCCCTTTGTCATATGAGTAGATTGCAAAAATTTTCTCCCATTCTGTAGGTTGCCTGTTCACTCTGATGGTAGTTTCTTTTGCTATGCGGAAGCTCTTTAGTTTAATTAGATCCCATTTGTCAATTTTGGCTTTTGTTGCCGTTGCTTTTGGTGTTTTAGACATGAAGTCCTTGCCCATGCCTATGTCCTGAATGGTATTACCTAGGTTTTCTTCTAGGGTTTTTATGGTATTAGGTCTAACATTTAAGGCAAAAACTGGAAGCATTCCCTTTGAAAACTGGCACAAGACAGGGATGCCCTCTCTCACCACTCCTATTCAACATAGTGTTGGAAGTTCTGGCTAGGGCAATCAGGCAAGAGAAAGAAATCAAGGGTATTCAGTTAGGAAAAGAAGAAGTCAAATTGTCCCTGTTTGCAGATGACATGATTGTATATTTAGAAAACCCCATTGTCTCAGCCCAAAATCTCCTTAAGCTGATAAGCAACTTCAGCAAAGTCTCAGGATACAAAATTAATGTGCAAAAATCACAAGAATTCTTATACACCAGTAACAGACAAACAGAGAGCCAAATCATGAATGAACTTCCATTCACAATTGCTTCAAAGAGAATAAAATACCTAGGAATCCAACTTACAAGGGATGTAAAGGACCTCTTCAAGGAGAATTACAAACCACTGCTCAGTGAAATAAAAGAGGACACAAACAAATGGAAGAACATACCATGCTCATGGATAGGAAGAATCAATATCGTGAAAATGGCCATACTGCCCAAGGTAATTTATAGATTCCATGCCATCCCCATCAAACTACCAATGAGTTTCTTCACAGAATTGGAAAAAACTGCTTTAAAGTTCATATGGAACCAAAAAAGAGCCCGCATTGCCAAGACAATCCTAAGTCAAAAGAACAAAGCTGGAGGCATCATGCTACCTGACTTCAAACTGTACTACAAGGTTACAGTAACCAAAACAGCATGGTACTGGTACCAAAACAGAGATATAGATCAATGGAACAGAACAGAGTCCTCAGGAATAATACCACACATCTACAGCCATCTGATCTTTGACAAACCTGAGAAAAACAAGAAATGGGGAAAGGATTCCCTATGTAATAAATGGTGCTGGGAAAATTGGCTAGCCATAAGTAGAAATCTGAAACTGGATCCTTTCCTTACTCCTTATACGAAAATTAATTCAAGAGGAGTACTTTTTATATGCCAAGGTTTGGGCATAGACCAGGGAAAAATAAAGTAGAGAAGTATTCTCTTTTTATATTAGTAGATGTTCCAGTAACCCATTTTATTGATGTGAAAACAGAGCCTAAAAGAGGCTAAGTAATTTGCCCAAACTTTGTAACTAGAATACAAAATCAAGTCTGTTTGCATTCCAGTGTTCTTTTACTGTACTATGCTGCCTGTAAATCTCTGTCAACAAGGAAAATCTCTATAAATCCCAGCCACTGTTTGTTCCCCAAAGTTATTTGTTTTCTTTCCTTCAAAGTGGTGACTGGGGTTATGTCAATGCAGAATAATATTCTTTAACTTTTTATGTTAAGATAATGGTAGACCCACATGCTTGTAAGAAGGTTGTAAGAAGTCATATGGTAAGATTTTGCATATCCTTTTAATACTTTTTTTAAATCTGCTACCATACTAGACCCCCTTCTTAGTGCTGGGACCACAGAGACAAAATCATCCTTTCCCTTAAAGACTTCAGAGGAGATGAGGAACATATAAATAAATCACTAATATAGAGTTGGTTAAAGCAAAAATATAATGCAACTTCCACCTATCAATTAACAAATAATAATAATAATAATAATGACATTCTAGCCAAGCTATTGTAAAACAGGCACTTGTATCTGTTTTCTCATCTGTAAAAGAGGATTAATAATAGCACCTATACTATAGGATTGGTGTAAACATTAACATAACAGTATCTGGACATTCTATTTACTATTTAATATTGTATCAATTGTTGGCATTCTGGTTTCTATTTTTAAATTTTTCTACAATGCACTTACATAACTTTTAGAGAAAAAAAATTAATCACTCTTAGTTAAAACAAGTGTCTCATGTCGTAAGCTAGTTGTATATCCTATCTTAAAAGAATACACTGAGATGGCACAGCTGATTCACCTTGGAGAAACACAGCGATGTCAGAGAAGAATCACTGAAAGAGAAAGACAATGTCTGAGTTGACTTTTGGAGGCCAAAGATTTAAGAAGAAGGTTGGAAGAGAATTCAAGACCAATGGATTATCAAGCAAAGACTTAGAATCTAAGTAATTTAAAGGCAAGAAGGGGACATGAAGGTCATCCAGTCCTACTTTCCACCCTGTGCAGGTCTCCCTTGCAGTCTGCTCGACTGATTCTTAAAATGCATTCAGAAAGAGGGTGCTTTCTCATGGAATACTACGCAGCCATAAAAAGGAATAAGACTATGTCCTTTGCAGGGACATGGATGAAGTTGAAAGCCATCATCCTCAGCAAACTAAGACAGGAATAGAAAAACAAACATCACATGTTCTCACTCATAATTGGGAGCTGAACAATGAGAACACATGGACACAGGGAGGGGAACGACACACACTGTGGTCAGTCAGAATGAGGGGTGAGGGGAGGGAGAGCGTTAGGACAAATAACTAATACATGCGGGGCTTAAAACTTAGATGACAGGTTGATAGGTGCAGCAAGGCACCATGGCACATGTATACCTATGTAATAATCCTACATGTTCTGCACTTGTATCCTGGAACTTAAAGTAAAATAAAATTTAAAAAAAAGAAAGCGGGTGCTTTCCACATTATGAATCAACCATTGTTGGGGACAGTTTTATTAGAAACTGTGTCTACATATGTGTATACTCATCTAATGTTACACTTACATGCATATACATCAGGGCAAAATCCAAGCAACTACTCATACCAGGGGTGTAACAGTCACTTAAGTATGGTCTACCAAGGTAATATTCCTCAATCTACTATATGAATGTGGTGTTTGTGCTTAGCTTCTAGATGCCATACAAACATTACTATCTCCATAGTTTTTAAGTGTAAAAGCCTTGAGAGTGTTGAAAGTTTGGATAAGTAGTAGTATATGGGTTGGGCGTGGTGGTTCATGCCTGTAATTCCAGCATTTTGGGAGACCAAGGTGGGTGGATCATCTGAGGTCAGGAGTTGGGGACCAGCCCGGCTAACATGGTGAAACCCCATTTCTACTGAAAATACAAAAATTAGCTGGGCATGCTGGCGGGTACCTGTAATCCCAGCTACTTGGGAAGCTGAGGCAGAAGAATTGCTTGAACCCAGGAGGCAGAGGTTGCAGTGAGCGGAGATCATGCCACTGCACTCCAGCCTGGGCAACACAGTGAGACTCTGTCTCAAAAAAAAAAAAAAAAGTAGTATATTATTTCAATTGAAAAAGAAGAAGATAAAAATATGAAAATGGTGATACTTTTACTTTTTTTTACTTTTTTTTTTTTTTTTTTTTGAGACAGAGTACAGCAGCGTGATCTCGGCTCACTGCAACCTGTCTCCCAGGTTCAAGCAATTCTTCTGTGTCAGCCTTCTGAGTAGCTGGGATTACAGGCACCTGCCAGCACATCCAGCCTGGCTAGTTTTTGTATTTTTAGTAGAGATAGGGTTTCATCACATTGATCAGGCTGGTCTCAAACTCCTTACCTCAAGTGATCCACCTACCTCGGCCTCCCAAAGTGCTAGGATTACAGGCATGAGCCACTGCACCCAGACTTTACTTTTTATAATAGTATAATTGGTTCTGAAGAGAAAAGGTGAATTTATACAACATGCAAAATCTATTATAGCAGTACCCAGCACAATATAAAGAAAAGATAGACTTAGAAAGCAGTTAAGTGTGTGGCTAGCAAAACAACATCAATATTGTATACCAAAAAGAGAATGCTCGAAATACATTTAGGAACTTAAAGGCTAAGCCTGGTAAGAAGCTTTACCATAAGCTTATAGGTCTGAGGCCTATTGCAGGCTAAACAACATAAGTGAATTCTACGCTAGCAGATGCAGACCTCGTAATGTTACCCATCTCAACAACTTTGAAGCATAGTTAAAACTCAACTAAGTGACAAAGATAGTACCACAAATCAGTGAGGAAATGATGGATTATGCAATTAATGTGTTGAAACATCTGGATAAAAGCTTGGAAAATAAAGTTGTTAGGCTCCTATTTCACTCTTTACATCAAAATTAATTTCTGATGTTAAAAACTATAAAAAGAAAATTTTTAATTACAGAGAGCTGAAGCCTTTTCTAATAATATACAACACCTAGAAGTCATAAAATAAAGATTTTTACATGGGAAAAATATCAAAGGAAAAACTGAAAAAAAAATTTGCAATCCATATCACAAGTAAAGGGGCTTTTTTTCTTAATATATTAAGCTCTCCTGCAAATCAATAAGAAAAATGTAAACAATTCAATGGAAAATATAGGCAAAGTAGATGAACAGTTCCCAGAAAAAGAAATAGCTTTTAATCACATGAAAAAGTTCAATCACATTTTTAAGAAACACAAATTAATCCACACATCATTTTCACTTATAAAATTGTAGAGTTCAAAAAGTGTGATAAGACATTCTCAACCATTGATGGTGAAGTGTAAATTGGTAAAACTTTTATGGAGAGAAATTTGGCACTACTAATCAAAATTACAAATGTACAATGTTTGACCTAGTAATCTCACCTCTAAGAATTTATCCTTCATGTATCTTGAACGTGTGTAAAGTGTTATACATAAAAGGTATTTGTTGCATAATTGTCTATAAAAGCAAAGGTAGAAACATCCTGAATGTCTGTTATTAGGAGACTGCTCAGTGGCTATTTTTAAAATAAGGTAGATTTTTGTGTTCAAATATGAAAACATCTTTTATACAGTCAACTGGAAAAGGCAAAGTATATAGCATTCTATGATTTCTATTAATAATGAAGAGGTATTGACATGATGGATAAAGGTATTGACATGATGGATGCTTGTATATGTTTAGAATATTTCTGGAAGGATGGCCAAAAGGTAGTAATAGTGGTTGCTTCCTTGAGGTACACGTGATGGCTTGAAATTATGGTTGGGAAACACACAAACTTTCTACTGTAATATGCCTTTCTACCTTAAAAAAATTTTTTATCATGAATTTGTATTAGCTATGCAAAAGAAATTGAATCAAAAAACCTATTCCCTGCTCAAAGCAAATCCCTCCCACTTCTCTGCCCCCCCAGTATTTTTTAGGGCATCTTTTGTTATCCTTGCATGTTTATATCCCCAGGAGTTCTTCGAGTGCTACAACTGTGTGTCCATCATGTTTGCATATCCAGCATTTGCACGGTGCCTTAATCATGAAAAGGGATTTTTTTTTAAGTGATGTTTTGAAGGATGAAAAAGACCCTTTTTTTGGGTGGAAGTCAGGCTCCCTTTAAATATGACCGAATACAGTTGAGCAGAATTGCGAGGCCCTAAAACATCTTCCTACTATTCCTGGAATTCAAGGTAGAATTCTTGAAACATCCCTATTCTTTAAGAGAAAGGGATGAGACAAAAAGGAGAGAGAGAGAATCTGAAGCTGACTTAAAGATCTGACTGGACTTCAGAGCAGTGACCCAGGGAGAATTCATTTGAAAAAAAAAAATGTGACCATGTGAATGGACAAAAAGGAGATGGCTTTAGATCTTATATGCTCTAAACAAAGAGTTATGCTGAGAGGGAAACTGACTTGTCATGAAGTCAGCTTTGCTCTGTTGCTATTTGTCATCCCTGCTATTGGTGAGTTTACCTAGGGCAGAGGCTACCGTCTCAACCATGAAGTTGAAGACACAGGCATCTGTATTCTAAAGCTATTTCAGTTGATTTCATCTCAGCACACACACACTGAGCACTTCCTAAAAGCAAGGTTGACTGACATTTTTATTAGCAATAATCGCTGCCTTCTTCTGATTCTTTAGAGATTTAAGACCATATAATCGTCCTCTACGTCACAGGGTCAAGGGAGTGGGGGAGGAAATGGGCTAAGAGGTTCTAAATCCCTCCTAACACTTGCTTCTTCCCAATCAGCAAGATTAGAGCAGTCAACAGCTGACTGAGTTCAGACCCTGCAGGCTGGGCTGGCCTGCCCAGGACCTGAGGAGGGGCAGCTCCGGTGGCAATATCTGGGCCCCTAGGTGTGCTGGTCCAGGCTGGCCTCTCTAAGACAGTGCAGGCCACGTGATCTATCCTTCTAGAGGCAGTGAGCAGGTTAGGGCCTCTAGGACAACCAGGAGGAAAAAGCAAGGAGTCTACTTTCCGCAGCCATGCTGAAACAGAGCGAGAGGAGACGGTCCTGGAGCTACAAGCCCTGGAACACCACGGAGAATGAGGGCAGCCAACACCGCAGGAGCGTTTGCTCCCTGGGGGCCCGTTCTGGCTCCCAGGCCAGCATCCAAGGCTGGACAGAGGGCAACTATAACTACTACATCGAGGAAGACGAAGATGGGGAGGAGGAGGACCAGTGTAAGGATGACCTGGCAGAGGAGGACCGGCGGGCAGAGGAGGTCACCACCGCCAAGCCTGAAGGCCCCAGCGACCTTCCGGCCCTGTTGTCCACGCTGAATGTGAATGTGGGCGGCCACAGCTACCAACTGGACTACTGCGAGCTGGCCAGCTTCCCCAAGACGCGCCTAGGTCGTCTGGCCACCTCCACCAGCCGCAGCCGCCAGCTAAGCCTGTGCGACGACTACGAGGAGCAGACAGACGAATACTTCTTCGACCGCGACCCAGCCGTCTTCCAGCTGGTCTACAATTTCTACTTGTCCGGGGTGCTGCTGGTGCTTGACGAGCTGTGTCCACGCTGCTTCCTGGAGGAGCTGGGCTACTGGGGTGTGCGGCTCAAGTACACGCCGCGCTGCTGCCGCATTTGCTTCGAGGAGCGGCGCGATGAGCTGAGCGAACAGCTCAAGATCCAGCGCGAGTTGCGCGCCCAGGCGCAGGTGGAGGAGGCAGAGGAGCTCTTCCGCGACATGCGCTTCTACGGGCCGCAGCGGCGCCGTCTCTGGAACCTCATGGAGAAGCCGTTCTCCTCGGTGGCCGCCAAGGCCATTGGGGTGGCCTCCAGCATCTTCGTACTCGTCTCCGTGGTAGCGCTGGCGCTCAACACCGTCGAGGAGATGCAGCAGCACTCGGAGCAGGACGAGGGCGGCCCAGACCTGCGGTCCATCCTGGAGCACGTGGAGATGCTGTGCATAGGCTTCTTCACGCTCGAGTACCTGCTGCGCCTCGCCTCCACACCCGACCTGAGGCGCTTCGCGCGCAGCGCCCTCAACCTGGTGGACCTGGTGGCCATCCTGCCGCTCTACCTTCAGCTGCTGCTCGAGTGCTTCACGGGCGAGGACCACCAACGCGGCCAGACGGTGGGCAGCGTGGGTAAGGTGGGTCAGGTGTTGCGTGTCATGCGCCTCATGCGCATCTTCCGCATCCTCAAGCTGGCGCGCCACTCCACCGGACTGCGCGCCTTCGGCTTCACGCTGCGCCAGTGCTACCAGCAGGTGGGCTGCCTGCTGCTCTTCATCGCCATGGGCATCTTCACTTTCTCCGCAGCCGTCTACTCTGTGGAGCACGATGTGCCCAGCACCAACTTCACCACCATCCCCCACTCCTGGTGGTGGGCCGCGGTGAGTACCTTGGCCCTGGGCTTTCCCATCCTCTTCCCCAGCCCAGTGGGCTGCTCCTCCCTTCCCTGGTTGTCAGCCACCAGGCTCTGGCTTCTGATCCCCTTCTTCCTCTTCACCCCCAATTGCTGCATACAGTTAACAAAACGGCAGTGGATGTCAAAGTGTTGGAAAGACAATCCCGGAGGTTCAGTAAGTAACTGAATTTGACTTAGTCGTAGAATCTCCAAATCTAATTTAGTCTTTAAACCTTTGAAAGATAGATTTTAAGAAGATTTGTCATTGTTACTGTTATTTACCATTTATTGAACATCCAGTGTCCTAAATGGTTTACAAAGCTTACCTCATTTTGGCATCACAGCCTTGTGAGATGGTTATGACCATTTTTGTTTAAGGGGACAAGCAGAAATGGCTTCAGGTTTTGAAAGAAACTGTAGATTTATGCAGAGAAGGAGGTAAGACTTGGCTGAACCATGTCGATCCTAACTGAAACCCCACCACCTCTGGTTCCAGTTAAATCTGAGTGTGGAAAGAAGCATCTCAAACTGAAACTTGCTCTAACTTACCTAAAGCTCTTTCAGGACCCAGAATTATTGCCCCATCTTACAGTTAGTGAAATTGAAGTACAGAGAGTTTGAGTGTGGACACACAACTAGAGGTGGCAAAGCCAGAACTGAAACTCAGGCCTGTCCAACCGCAAAATCCATGCCTTTCCCACACCTAAGCACTGTCTCTTTCAAGTTTTAGTTCTTTGCATGCATTGCTGAATTTGTACAGTTAGTATAATAGTTATTTTTTGTCATTGTTTTCTTTGGCCTTTGCCTTTTTATAACTTGTCCTATTTACTCAAATATCTGTATTTTGAGCTATGGTAGCTGAACCCCTGGAAATAAATGTTAATCAGGTCTTCTCAGATCAATGAATAAGTTGGCATATATGAAGGAAAGAATTGAATGTATAGTTTCCTTAGTTTCCTTCTTAAAAGTAGATTGTAATACCTTTAAAGACATTAAGCAAATATAGACAGTTTTCCCGTGTCAGAAGGTAGATATTTTCAATATTAACATTGTATATGTCATAACCCACAGTCTGGTATGCACTTCTGAGACACACAAGCCCAAGGCCACTGACAGTGCAATGTAGCTTGATGTAAGATTTAGAAAACCTGATTCTAGGCCTGGCACAGTGGCTCACACCTGTAATCCCAGCACTTTGGGAGGCTGAGATGGGCAGATCACCCCATCAGGAGTTCGAGACCAGCCTGACCAACATGGAGAAACCCCATCTCTACTAAAAATACAAAAAAATTAGGCGGGTGTGGTGGCGCATGGCTGTAATCCCAGCTACTTCAGAGGCTGAGGCAGGAGAATCACTTGAACCTGGGAGGCGGAGGTTGCAGTGAGCTGAGATTGTGCCATTGCACTCCAGCCTGGGCAACAGGAACGAAACTCTGTCTTAAAACACACACACACACACACACACACACACGGAAAACCTGATTCTAGTCCCAGATCTGCCAATAATCAACCATGACTCTGAATAATTAACTGTGAAACCTCAATCACTCACTTGCTGTTCTGCTTTCTCACCTCTAAAAGGGGGGTTGGACATGGAAAAGTATGCAGTTCAGTGACTCTTCCTTCCCTTGAAAGCAGGGAGCTCATATGTATAGAGGATATGTGAGCTTTCTTCAGTGGCAGGATGACACAAGGCTCTTCTGAATGAGCTAGCCAAATTCTGCTTCTCTGATCATATTCCAAGTGATGAAAGGTCATCCCCATAGTAGATAAACCATGTGTACAGATGAGGCTCATGGTCGATGATTTGTCCCCAGCAAATGACATTTACTTTGGAGGTGACTAAAGCAGGAAAGCAGAAGAGTAAATCCACACGCTGATGATATGATACAGCACCTGAGAGTCAAAGTTCTGTTCATCTAAACATCTTTACAGGCTAGTGCATGTAGGCACTAGACCTAGTACGCTCTTTGATACTGCAGTTGTAACCCACAAAAGGTTTTTCAACCTTTTGTATATTAACAAATACTTTCATAAAAATTATGTTACTTTCAAAGGGATATGGCTAGAGAAAAAATTTTAATTTAAATATAATAAAGAATAATGTTACTCATGTTGTATTTTTACCAGTAAATTTTCTTTGAACTGAATACCCATTGATCTCACTTAAATTTCTGATCTGTTTAATGTACAATGAAGTCTAAACCTTTCAAATTATCCCTTAAGTGGCATTATTTAACTCAAAATCAATGTTTTTTATAAGTTTTACAAAAATTGAATCACCAGTTGTTATCAATAATAAATGTTACTAACTATTGCTCTTATCTGTATGAATTTCCTTTTGAAGCTATCATCTCTATCAGCCACCATTTTCACAGGCCAAATTCTGCACTTTCCAACCATCCCATTTATGAACCTTATCATTTACCAATGGTCTTTGTTCATTTTATTCTGAAAATTATTTATACCTGTAAAATTCATTATAAATTAGACAAAAGACTGATCATTTGTATTTATTTCCAAACTAATCTATGAAAACAATGGGAGCAATTGCCCTTGAATATTCTAAGACCGCTCTGTTCCCCAGGACTGATATGTTATTAATCCAGTTCTTCTCTATACTTCTAACTACACTGCATAATACAGACTAAAGGTTCATATTCTCAGTAGAGCAAAGAGAAAAGAACACTTTGAAATGATGTGGACAAAATGTCTTGTTTCCAATATGTAGATGCAAAGTGAAAAGAAACAAAATACTAGGACCAATTATGTCATGTAACCCACAAAAATTCACCTTATTCATTCATTGAGCAATAAGTTTTTGAGCACCTCCAATGTGCCCAGTAGTATTCTAAACACTAGGGATACAGGGTAGGAGAAGAAAAAACAATGAAGTTTTTTTCTCTTGTGGAGCTTACATTCTAATGGAGAAAGACAGATAATAAATAATTTCAGGTATTGGTATAGCTTGTGTGGGACAACAAGACTGAGAGTAGTTAAGGCAGTCCAGTCTGTCTTTAGTGGGATAGTCAGAGAAGCCTTATTGGAGAAGATGACATTGAGATGAAGTTTGAAAGATGAAAAGAGACTCATCTAAATGAACCTGACTAAACAGATACGACAGTCTGAGAAGAGGATTCCTAAAAGTAACTGATCTAGTGGTTTCTAAGCATTTTATTGATCATGTATCTTATTTTTTAAAATTTGGGGCACATACCCATGATAAATGTGTATTTATTTATGAACAAATTAGAAGTTATTTATTGCTATAATAATAATGCATCACAAACCATTCTGAAACTCAATGGCTTAAAACATCGAGCATTTATTTAGCTCATGAATTTAAAAGTCAGCATTTACTCTGATTTCAACTAGAAGGTTCTTCTCTTTCATGAGGCTGTTGTTACTCATTCACATGCCTGATGGTCAGCTGGCATGAAGGGAGAGACTAGTCCACTATCAGACCTCTGCATTCCTCTAGCAGACCCCAGCAGCCACAAGTCCATGGCTGTGGCAAAGAATAAGAGAGAGAATGCAAGGTGCATCACGCAAACACTTCATAAGCTTCTGTTCATGGCATTTGCTCAGCCCATTGGCCAGAGTAAGTCACATGGCCAAGCTGCAAGTCAAAGGGCAGGGCAGCTTAGCCCACCCACCATAGGAAGGCACTGCAAAGTTATATGGCAAACAGCTTGGATACAGAAAGATGTAAAGAATTAGTTCTAATAATGCAATCTTTCTCCTGCAGTAATATGTAACTGCTCAAATATATTATACATATCAGAAAACATATACTCACAAATTGAAACTTTTAAGATGAGATAAAGAAAAATAGAACTGGCATTTTATTTCACCATTCTGGGGCTGTATCCTTTGTGAAATATTCATCCCACATTACAGAGTTTCTCTTATCCATTCTTTTATGTATTTTTCGTACTTACAGACAACGCCAAATCTGACTTGCTTTTAGTAACCTTTCTTCTCTCTATGCCAAGGATCCTGCAAACTTTCTCTGTAACGCAAGTCAGGGATTTAAGAAAAATACGGTAATTTTCATTATCGTGAATTCTCCTGCAGCTGCAAAACAAATCCCTCCTGGACACTTATGTCTACAAATGTTCATGTATCAGGATGTAAGATAGACCTCTCTTTTTCATCTGTCAAATGGAAGTTATTTGTGAGCACTAATGTAATAGGAAACATATGTAAACTGCTAGCCTGTAGTAAGTCTGAAATAAATAGAAGCTACCATACCTGACTAGTTGATAGTCTTTATCACATGGAAGCAATAACCTTTGCTTCCACATTCATTTGGGAAGAAAATAAAACAGAAATGATTCTTCTTCTACTGAGGAAAAGAAAGAGACTATAAAAAGAGCCTATACAAAAAAGGTCAGCTGTTCCCTCATGGGAGAACTTCTGAGAGTCCAGATAAACAGGCCCACGCCTAAAGCAGCTCCAGCCATCTTGGGGCTCTCTGGATCGCCTGGGGATAGGAAATGCAAGGCACAGCTAAACAAGAACAATGGGCTCTATGATGAAGCTATAATCATTGGCCTCCTCTGTGCGTATGGTTTTTTCTTTTTCTTTTTTTTTTTTAGCCTCAACATATTACCACATTTTTTTCTTTCTTTTGGGGGTGGGGGGTGGAGGGGTGGGTATGTTTTTAAGTAGAAAAGAGTAAGTAGATTTTGAATGAACCATTTTCCTTCTGAGTTTTCCAGGGCAAGTTAAAGCTGTAGAAACCAAATAGAAAACTATAGCATGAACACATTCCTTCAAAAACTAACTTCTCAAAAGGAAGATTTATCTCTAGTTGAGGCACCAGATAATTTTGTCCCAGAGCCTTGTTCCCATCTTTGTTTTCCTAAAGTATGCTTTCATTACCTTACCAGTAGGTGGCACTTACAAGATCACTGAAATTGTTTTATTTTTGTTCATTGATTGCTTTGAGGAAACCCATTTGAAAAATAAATTAGGTTGAAGTCAGGAAAACAGATACCAAGGTGAATATTTCAAACAGGGAATTTAATACAGGGAAATAGACAGTTGTTAGAAGACTACAAGGAAAAAAAAAAAAAAAAAAAAAAGGCTGGAAAAGCAGAAAGAGAAAACTGAGATAATCCAGAGACTGATAACTGCAGGGAATAGCTATTGGCCCTAGAACTGGGAGAATAAATGGGAAAAGGTATTGCTACCAGAAGCTAAGAGTCCAGGGGAGGGGCCTCTGTGTAGCTGTTGCAGGGACTCCTAAATTGGCACAATGAGGCTGATGCCAGGAATGCCAAAAAATGCCTGAACCATAGCTATTGGCTGCAATTGGAGGAATGACAGCAGAAACCAGAGGCAGGATCAGAGACCCTTATGTCCTCATACCATCTTCCAGTCTCTCATAGGCAGAATATAATTAGAAGACAGTGGGCAAGAGAATCTGGGAAATGTAGTTTGCAGACTCCCAGTTCTGGAATTATAGAATAAAATACAGAAGGGTGTCAGGCTTGGGACTGAGAGACAACATATAAATATCTGGCACAGAAAGTAGTAGAGTTCTAGCTCCTTCAGAAATAGTACAGGAGCTATAGACAGGGTAAAGGCTCTTAGGCATTGTTACTACTTTTGATCTTATGGATTCCCAATTTTGGAGTGGTCTCCTTTTATGTCTTTAAAGTATGTTCCTCACGTTAGCCTATATAACGTGAGTGGAACATGACAGAATTGTTGAGGGCAGGGAGAAATGCAAGGAGGCTGAGGATGTGGAGAGCATCATTACTGTGCACCTTTCTGTGGATAGATTAATAGATCTCAAACTTAACATTTGTGGTTTTGCTTTAGCTGTACACACCTACCCCTTATTGTACCATTTACAAACATGTCAGAACTGTAATATACAGATGAGAGTTGTTGTTCTCTTGAAGGTAGTCACCCATGACCTTGTTCTAACAGTGCTTCCACTGATCAAGACATTCTTTGAATTCCATGAGGAATTACCTTCAGAGTTTGTGACACATCCACTTGCTTCTTTGTAATGTTGCTAAATCTTTATCTTTTTAAGGCTAGATTCAATATTTTAAAATAGTTAAGACACTTCATAGTTTAAGATTGACACTTAGAGTAAACCATCAAGGTGAATATGACTGCTTGCTGCCACTGAATCTACTGTGCAGATTATAATTCAAAAGAGGAATTCCAAACATACTTGTAACAATAGCATGAGTAAGCACAACCTTTGAAGCTGAATCCTTTGAAGGACAACATGTATTGAGGCTTATAATAATTTTATCCAAAAAAGGTCCACCTTCACCACCTCTAATTCCTTTGGAAAACAAAGTGTTATTTTGAAAAATAAGTTTTATTCCCTAGGATCATAAATTCCTGAATGCATGTACTAGTGGGTGCCAAGATTTATTCTATTCCTTGTTCATTATGAGGGAAACAAACTTGCCTTGTTAAATGAGAAATCCAAGTATTCTGAAGTTTTAGAGAAAAATTTGATGCTTAACCTCATAATATTTGGCAGGCCAGGATTTGCTGTTAAGTGAGTAAACTGCCAGGGGAAGGTCACGTTCTGGCTTTGGGACCCAAAGCTAAGGACAGTATGTATGTTTACAGCAGAATGGTTAGGTTTCCAATTTGCAGAGAGTTGCTGAGCTAGCCAGTTTTCTTCAGGATATTAAGATGGATCGTGGAAATTTTAGTCACATTTCCAAACCCAACTCCTGCTAATGTGACAACTCATTCTGTGAGGTCATTTGGGTCAGTCTGGGGCCTTCAACTTTTAATTCCCATCTAGGGAGAAACGGCTTGGCCTATGGAATGTAGAGAAAATGTTCCCCAAAGCCAAGGAATCCTGAGTTCTTCCTGGAGCCAAGGGGCAAGAAACAGATCACTTGTTGAGTCAAATTATTCACAAAATAGACAACACATAAATTAACTGTACATTTTGAACAAATTATTGGGGACTGGTCACACATAGCCTCCTAGCAGAAGAGATCTTTTCTCTAAAAATAGAGATTGAAGATATACAAAAATATTTGGACCATATTATGCACATCAAATATTTATTCTTCTTTAAGCCAATTCTCTTTACTTTTGACTTTTCACTCAAAGTTCAGCGAAAAAAAGAAAAAAAAAAAAAAAAAGAAGTTTGGCTTAAGGGTAAAGCAAAGCCAGTGTGCAGAATGATCAAAAGTTGAAAATAAGCAGTTTGTCTTAATTATTTTCTTCCTCTGTGTCTTCCTGCCCTCTCCCATCCCTGCCGTCCTGAACCCTTAAGTGACTTGTTTCCTCCAAGGCCTCTGCATTGGACTTCCGTGGATGTCTCATGTTCTAAACCAGGGGTCCCCAGTCCTGGGACTGTGGACTGGCACTTGTCTGTGGCCTATTAGGAACCTGGTCACCCAGCAGGAGATGAGTGGCGGGCCATCAATCATTACCGCCTGAGTTCTGCCTCCTGTCAGATCAGCCACAGCATTAGGAGTGGGAACTGCACATGCGAGGGATCTAGGTTGCTTACTCCTTATGAGAATCTAATACCTGACAACCTGAGATGGAACAATTTCATCCCGAAACCATCCCCTCCCCCAACCCTGTCCATGGGAAAAATTGTCTTCCACAAAACCGGTCCCTGGTGCCAAAAAGGTTGGGGACCGCTGTTCTAAACTATCTCTTCCTGCCATTCACTCCTAAATCCAAACTCCCTTTAGGTCTCCTCCAGGGAAGGTCGACTAAACTTTCATCCAGACGTGTGAGTGATGGTGTTAGTGACAAATGAAAGTGATTGTTCAGCTCACACACCCAGAGAGAGATCGGCCTAGGGTTCTTTTACTTTTGGGGTGGTCAATGACAAGAAACACACACCCACTCAGGCAACCAAGGGGACTTTGAGATTAACCCACAATCTCACTTTATCACTGCCTCACATCACCCCTTGGTCCAGAAGTTGGGAAAAGGAGATTCTCTACTGGAACCAGAGGGCAGAGTCGGGGAGGAGCTTCTTTCCACAGCCTGTGGGTCTGATAAGCATAGCATATATAGAGTTTCTGGTGTAGAGTGCACTCAACAAATGTTGGTCTTTGCCTCTCCTCAGTGGGGGCCAGCTTCAGGATGGGGGACCCTGGGATGGCCTACATGATATATATACTAATATTATTGCTTACACACCCTGTGCCAGGCACTCCTTCAATTCCTATAACAACTGTGTGAGGTAGATGCCACATAGGTCAAAAGTAGAAACTGAGGCCAAGAGAAGTTAGGTGATCTGCCCAACTTATTCAGCAGGGAAGTGGATTCAGACCCACAAGTCTAGGTAGTCCCTGTTTCCTTCAGCTTGTCTACACCATATTACCTCTCTTGGATGCTTGCTTGTATTCTGACCCTGCAGAAAAAGGCTGCACGACCTCTCACCAGAGACAAAGCATTGAGTGAGAGGAGGTGCATCAGCAGCCCCAGAAAGGAGGGATACCCTTCCTTTCTTCATGGGCTGGATGGAACTGTGGTTCTTATCAGTGCCCCCAGTTTTGTCCAGCTGGCTCACTTCTCCATTTCATTCTAATCAATCAGCTGCACTATTCTAGGTTCAGACTAACCCTTACATCATCAAAACAAAAATATTTACACTACTAAGCTAAGGGCCACCTCAGCATGGATCAACAAGATGAGCATATGCTTTACTGCCGTCTGCTGGAAAATTATGGCAACAACTACCCAAATACACAAAGCAAAGAGTGCCCCCTGGAGTTGTGCAATGCAAAAATGTTTACAACTGTGAGCAACAGCTCCGCTTAAAAGGCTTCTAGTAATTTAGCCAATACTCTGGGGATCAGAGGGAGTACATGAGGCATAAAAAACAGTCCCCAAGGAATTTTCCCAGGGTTTTCTCTGGTAACTGATAACTAGTCCCATGGGTATCTGCATTTTAAAACAGAAGCTTGTTAACCTAAATAAATCTCCAATTAGTGGGATTTAAATCAGTATGACAAGAGTAATGGGAAGTATTTCATGCAGGGGTGAACATATTTTTGGTGAATGATGTCTTACAAAAGTCCCTTTACAAAATAATGAGAGTGTTTCTCTAGACATCTGCAATTAAAGCACCTTCATGTGAAGTCTCTCATTTGAACTACAGAACAACACTGGGAAGTGTTATAATTGTCTTCCTTTTAAAGATGAGAGGAAGACAATGGAGGAGTTTCATGCCTTTTGTATGCCTGGTACTATGTTCAGTGCATTATATTCATTTTCTTATTTAGCCGCACAAGAATCCTGAGAGTTAGATGGTTGTCTCCTGTTTTAAATGAAAACAAAAGAGAGAGAGAGAGAGTGAGAGCGGGTCTGAAGGTTTTGCCCGAGGTCACTCAGCTGGAAAGGGTCAGAGTCAGGACTTAAACCCAGGTCTGACTGTTCTAAGCCCAAGATTTTTCCAATACATACAGTGTACAGGCAAACCCAGGGACCCCCTGTCCTGAAGCTGGTCCCAGCTGAGTTAGGGAGGCAAAGATCATTTACTGAGCACGTTCTACACCAGGAATTTAACATACTATTTTAAATGCTCTCTACAACAACCCTTTCAAATAGGCATTACCTCCTCCCATATCTTACATTCAAACATGCATGAGTCATAGTCAGGATTCCAGCCAAAGTCTTTCAGCTCCATCCATAGCTTCTGTTTTTTCATGACACAGGTCCTACAGGGAGTCTTCCTGGTACCTCCTAAAGCAGGCTCCGTGGGAAGCCATTACACTTCCCATGTGCACCCACAGGGAGGACACTTCTCTGCCTGCTCCTCTGCCTTTCTTCTCCTCCCCGATCTTAGTGCTAACAATTCCATCCTGCTTTCCTTCCTCTACAGGTGAGCATCTCCACCGTGGGCTATGGAGACATGTACCCAGAGACCCACCTGGGCAGGTTTTTTGCCTTCCTCTGCATTGCTTTCGGGATCATTCTCAACGGGATGCCCATTTCCATCCTCTACAACAAGTTTTCTGATTACTACAGCAAGCTGAAGGCTTATGAGTATACCGCCATACGTAGGGAGAGGGGAAAGGTGAACTTCATGCAGAGAGCCAGAAAGAAGATAGCTGAATGTTTGGTTGCAAGCAACCCACAGCCCACCCCAAGACAAGAGAATTAATATTTTGTAGGACATCTGGCTGGTAGATTCCATGAACTTCAAGGCTTCATTGCTCTCTTTTTTCAAAAAAATTATGATTGACAGAAAAAGGAAATGTGAAGCAGACATACATAAAAGCCATTTAGTTCACAAAGTTCTGCCTCTAGAAATGCTCATTTTGGCCCAAACTCAGAATGTCTCACAGTACTCTTTCCCTGTGTTGTGTGAAACATCTGACCTTCTCAATGACATTGATATTGAAAACTTGAGAGGAACAACAGCTTAGATTTCTCTTGTAGCTTTTCGTGGCATCTAGCTCAATAAACATTTTTGGACTCAAGTTGACTTGAGAAAATTTTTTTTTTTTTTTTTTTTTGTTAATTCTTAACTTTCCAGAGAGAGGGAGTGTTACAGCAGGAATTATACAAGCTTTGGAGTTAGACCAACCTTACAATCCCAGAGCTCCCAGCTGTATGGTTTAGGGCAAGTGCCTCTAACACTCTAAGCCTCAGTTTCTTCAACTGTAAAATGTAGGTAATACTTACCTTGCCAGCCTGAGCAACACAGTAAGACCCTGCCTCTACAAAAACTTATTAAAAATTATCTGGCTGTGCTGGCCCACACCTGTAGTCCCAGCTACTTGGAAGACTGAGGTGAGATCACTTGAGCCCAGGAGTTTGAGGTTAGAGTAAGCTATAGTCACATCACTGCACTCCAGCCTGGATGACAGAGTAAGACCCCGTCTCAAACAAACAAACAGACAAATAAATAAATAAATAAATAAATAAATAAATAAATAAATAAAACCACCTACCTTGTAAATGAGTCGGGATAATAGATGTGTGTAAATGCTCGATAAACGATAGCTATTACAATGGTTTAAGTGGATGTTATCTAATGAAATCTCTAGACCATTGGTTCTCAAAGGCAAATTCATTCCCTAGAGGCTATCTGATGTCTAGAGATGGTTTTGATTGCCAGTACTGTGAGGGGCAATAAGGGGGACTTCTGGCATCTAGGAAGTAGGGGCTGAGGATGTTGCTAAACATCCTGCAAGGCAAAGGACAGCCCCTGCAACAAAGAATTATCTGACCTAAAATATCAATAATGTCAAACTGGAGAAACTCTTGTCTAGATTTAATATGGGAGCCCCCAGACTGGACTTGTGAAATATGCCTAAATGTACTAATCCTCCCCCTTTAAAAGGAACCCCCATACTGTCCTCACCAACTCAGGCCTCCTTTTTCTCTCTCTTTTCCATGAAAGGAAGAAAAAAAAAAATATCCTACCTTCTGAACAACTGCTGTGGGCAAAAGGAATTAAATCAGTGTGGCCCTCCACTGTCACTGCTGGTGGATTAGAGAACCAGTGCCCACAGGAAATTGGTCTTTACTCTCCCTGTAACCTTTTCCTCTTAATTTCTTTCTCCTTCCTTAGGACTACTGGAAATGGAAGTGTTGAGAATTAAAGTCTCCTTGGAACTGAGCACACAAAGATTGCCCTGTAACTGGAGCTTGCCATGCAGACCCTCAAATTTGTCTCAGGGCATGGCTGGACCTATACTTGTGTCATAAGTATAAATTGCTGATTCAAGCAACAGAGAGAGAAAAAAATAAGAAGAGTTGCTTACAATGACAGGCAATTTGGGCTGTATATGTAGCATATTACTTTAATATTTAATATATCCCGAAATAAGGTATTGGATTACTTTTTAATTCAGGAAGAAATGGAAGCTTGGGAAAGTTAAGTAATTCCACTACGTTCACACAGCCAGTAAACAGTGGGACTGGGGTTCAAGCCCAGGTCTGATCCCTAAGGCTCTTGATGGAGGGCTAAACTTCTGTCCTCAGCATCACCTGGAGGGCTTGTTAAAGCCGAGCACGCTGGGCCCTGTCCCTGGGGTATGAATCAGTAGGCTTGGGATGGAGCGCAAGGATTTGCATTTCTGACAAGTTCCAGGTGATGCTGATGCCGCTTGTGCAAGGGAACACATGTTGAGAGCCAGGGGTCTAAATCACTTTGCCCTGCACTCCCATAAGGAGCTATGACTATGAAAATAGGCTATGGCTGGCAAACTCAATTTATATTCCCCTCCCCCTTACTCCCAAATGTTCTTATCATCAGCAATGACCTGGCTTCTGAAGGCTGAACAGAAGCCCTACGGTCCTAAGGTTGCCAGATAAAATACAGGATGGCTGAGGTGTCTTACCCTGTTTGTGCTGCTGTAACAGAATACTACAGGCTGGGTAATTTACAAAGAAGAGACACTTACTGCTCACAGTTCTGGCATCTGGGAAGCCCAAAATCAAGGCATGTGCAGGTTCGGTTGCCTGATGAGAGCTGCTTTCTCTTTCCAAGATGGTTCCTTATTGCTGCATCCTCCTAAGGGGAGGAGGACTACTCCATCCTCATGTGGTAGAAAAGGAAGCGTACCAAACACTACATGAATCCCTTTTTATAAGGCCCTTACGTCCTTTCAGGACGGAGGATCTCTCATGGCTTAATCACCTCTTAAAGGACCCACCTCTGAAAAGTATCACATTGGCAACAGCTGAATTTTGGAGGAGACACATCCCAACCATAGCACCAGTTACATTTCAAGATAAATAATTTTTAGTAGAAGCATTTTCCAAATATTGCATGGTGTATACTTCTACTAAAAAACTGTTTATTTAAACTTCAAATTTAAGGTGTCCTGTACTTTCATTTGCTAAATCTGGCGATCCTGTACTATTGCTTTTGAGAGACAAAGTTTCCTCTTATGGGTGAAAATTACCCCCAAGTCCTAAAAACCCCACCCAAACAACTGGCCTCTCAGCCAAGGAAGACTTCTCTCCCCTCTTGCCAAATATAAAAGAGAGAAATTTCTAATTAGTTTATTTGCCAGATACAATCATGCAAACAAAGTTACAGCGTGCAGGCAGTCTGGAGCACAGCTTATATAACCACCTGGCACCCTCACTGCAGCAGCCGCCTCTTCCTGTCCACCTCCAGCCTTCCTGCTCCTTCTGCAGTCTCCAAGGGGAGGAGTTTACTGATGAAATGCATCTGCTGGGGCTGTTAGGAAGGGCCAATGTCCATCACCCCGTCCCTGCTTGACGCCCAGAGAGAATGGTCCATCTTCCCAGAAGAGACTGCCTGAGAGAAAGGAGTAGGGACTTGTGGAGGAAGGGTTGGGAGAGGTCTCGATGACAAAGATGGACTTCTCCAGGTCCCTGGGAGGGAATCTAGGAAATGACAGTGAACCACTCCTCCCAATCTCACTGGCCACATCTGCTCAGACAGCTGTGCACTGCCTTCCCAGCAAGTAAGACGGACAGATCGAAGGAAGTTAAAACAAAAATAATGTTTATAAGCCTCACTGTGTACCAGGCACAAAACCAACATTATGTCACTTAATCCTTCAACACTCCTATGGCATAGGTTTCAAGGTGGTCATTTACAAAGGCTTAGCTTCCTTTAACTTGACACAGTCTTTGGGTCTGGGTTTGAAACCTGGCTCTGCCATTGACTAAGAGGTTAAGCCATATGAAGTTTCCATTTGCATTTTAAAATATCTGAATAGTGGTAATTTCGCATGGCATAACAATAGTTGTGTGACCACAGTTTCCCTCAGCCTCAGTTTCTGCTTCATTTAAATGGAGCTAACAATGTCTTTCTCAGGGTCGTGGTGGTAATTAAATGATATGATAGATCTCTTAATGTACTATTTGGCACATGTTGAGAGCTAAATGAATTGAGGTCACCATTATCACCACCATCATCACTATTTTGCTAGCTGCATAGGAAAACTATACAAGTCCAGACAGAGTCACCTGTCATTGAAGAGAGGAGTCTGTGGGTGAAGACAGCTTTTGAATCCTGTTGCCAGCCCCCTAGCCCAACCAGGGGTATGCACAAGGATCTAGATGAGTCTGTCCAATAGAACTTTCTGTAATGATGGAAATTTTATTGTGCACTGTCTGATGCAGTAGCCATCAGCCATGCGTGGCTGGTGAGCACAAGAAATGCGGCTAACATAACTCTGGAACTAAATTTTTTATTTACTTCTTAATTAATTTTATTTTAGATTCAAATGTCCACGTGTGGCTGGAGCCTACCAAATTGGACAATGCAGATGTACAGTGCAATGTAGCCTCTTCTTCTGCCCTCATGGTGGGATCTCAGGAGGAGTGTTTGGCTTTTTGAGGAGGAGTAGAACCAGGAAAAGAACAAGAAAACATGACAGTACCCCTGTCTTGGCCTAGCAGCTGGAATGGGTTTCCAGGCCAACAGGTACAGCACTGGAAATAGATATCATTGATCTGATTGGTAGACTAGGATGGCCTCCTTTGTTAAAGAGAAAAGAAAAGAAAATCTTCCAAAGTATAAGCAACAACAAAAAAGAGCTCTGAAAAGACCATCTCCATTATTCAAATGGGTCCCAACGTTCATCCCAAGGGGCTCTGGGGCATACACATTATCTTCTTAATCTTCTAACCCAAACTGGGCCAAAAACACTTCCCGTGTTTCACCTTAGCTTCAAAATGTAAGTGGACATGTTCACAATAAACGTTTCTTAAATTTATGGGAAAATATTAGTCATCACCTGTCTCCAAAGATTCCAGGTTCAAGAAAATAGTTTGCATTTTGTTGAGCTCCCAGTTCCCTCCTCCTAGGCTGATGTCCTGGTTCCCCAGTCGAGGGGAATGTGGTGCCTACACTCCAGCATTCCTTTCCCTCCCTGGTCTCCTCTGATGTGATACTTTTAAAACTCATGTGAATATTTTCTTCTATCTTCTATGTCTATTCTTGTGTGCTGGGCCTTTTCCATCTGTCCTCCCACAGCCATTATTTATCCTTTTCTGCCCTGCAGCATGACCAAGGGGTCTTGGAGAAAATGTTCTGGGTGTCTACCCCTCACCCTTTCTCTAACCACTGTCTAGTCTAAGCAGCAGTTGAGTTCCTACAGCTGTGGCTCAGTTGAGTAGCCTAGTTTAACCACAGCATTCACAGGTCCTAGAACTACCTTTCCCTCCTGTTCCTTCAGGCCTGTGAGTAGTAATGGCCTCCCACTGCTGCTAACTCTTGAATATCTTACCTAACCTTGTTGGGGTTCTCTTCATCCTGATCATACCTGTGTGTGTAAATGGAATCTTTATTAAAAATCTCTTCAATTAAACTCCTTGAGTGTGCCATATATTTCCTGCTGGAACCTTAATACATCTTGTATATTTAAAGAAAAATATATTGTACAGATTCCCCAACTAACCACCAAATAGATGAAGCATGTTTGTCTGACAGTCACCACCCCAGACTGAGAAAGACAGTCTTCAGATTTATCAACAAAGAGGCACGTCTGCGGGCACGGTGGCTCACGCCTGTAATCCCAGCACTTTGAGAGACCGAGGTGGGCGGATCACTTGAGGTCAGGAGTTGGAGACCAGCCTAGCCAATATGGTGAAACCCTGTCTCTACTAAAAATACAAAAAAATTAGCTTGGCTTGGTGACACAGGCCTGTAATCCCAGCTACTTAGGAGACTGAGGCAGGAGAATTGCTTGAACCCGGGAGGCAGAGGTTGCAGTGAGCCGAGATTGCACCACTGCACTCCAACCTGGGTGACAGAGTGAGACTTGGTCAAAAAAAAAAAAAAAAAAAAAAAAAAGGCAGCCATATCCAACTCACAGATGATTGGTAGGGTGTGATAATCGGCATACCTCAGTGCCAATAAATGATTCATCTCTCCTGTCAAAGTCTTCCAGCTCCACCATCTTTAGGAGAACTTTTCTGTGACTAAATCTGTTGAGTTCCCTTACACAACCTCATGCCAAATATACAAATGGATTTTTGTGAATATATGATGGAATTGCATGCATAAAATCAGTTCAAATATATGCACCTAGAAACAGAAGTTTTGGTGCCCTGAGGACGTCAAGAAATCATCTCAACCAGGCTCTTACACTTTGATTCAGGTAAGGTTTATTTACCTTGTTTGGCAGGTGGTATGACTGAGACCCAGAGAAGCTCAGAGAAATGCCCAGAGATGGATCTGTTTCCTATGCTGCTGCCACCCCCTCCCTATGTCCACAGCAGACATTGTTAATCAATCACATGACTCATTCCCGTTGGAAGGCCTTCTTGTTGCAGTTCTCTAGCAACCAACACAAATCTCCCAGATTTGACACTCAAGACCTGTTTGTCATCCTAGCACATGCTTGAGTGTTAAAAACGGGGGGGGAAAAAAAAACTAGAAATCAATCTCTATAGTCTCCTAATGCACTGTTCTTTTTGAAGGATTTCCCTGTAAATTCAGAAAACCTGGGCAGACTATGCTCATGTTATCCTTAATACCTAGTACGTTTTGTTAAGTGAGCCTCTTTGCCTCCTTTTTTTTTTTTTTTGAGACAGGGTCCCACTCTGTCTCCCAGGCTGGATTGCAGTGGCGTGGTCATGGCTCACCTCAGCCTCGACCTCCCAGGCTCAGGTGACCATCCCACTCAACCTCCCTAGTAGCTGGGACCACAGGTGCCCACCACCACACCTGGCTAATTTTTGTACTTTAAAATTTTTTTTTTATTTTTTAATATTTTGTTGAGACAGGGTTTTGCATGTTGCCCAGGCTGGTCTCCAACTTCTGGGCTCAAGTGATCCGCCCACCTCAGCCTCCCAAAGCAAGAGGACTACATGCGTGAGCCACCACGCCTGGCCAAGTAAGCCTCTTCAAGTCTCAGTTTCCACATTATAACATGGAGATTATTAAGATTCCCTTATTGGGAGGGTTAACTGATACATCAGTGCAAAGTACCTGGCACAATATCTGTTATATAACGGATGCTCTATTCATGGTAGCTCTTATTATTCATATTTTATCAACAGAATGTCCACCATCCACAGTGTGCCCTTCTGTGGTGGTCATCAGGGTCCCCAGCCATTAGGCTGTTCACAAGTATTTTATTAATTTTCCTGAAATAGGTGCATTCTAATTGTATTTCTCCACTACATTCAAGTTATGTGTGACCAAATGGCTTGCCTTGGCCAAAAAAATAAGAGCAAGAGATATTACTTCTGAGTAGAAGCATTTAATTGCTGCTTCTCTCCTCCAGTCTTCCTTTTCTATGTTTTTGTAACTGTGGAAACACATGTCAAGATGGAGCATCCGTCAGCCAAAGGCTGAGTACGTTGATGAGCAGAACCCTAGGCTGACCCCTGTTGGACATGTCATGTAAGTGAGAAATACACCTCTGTTGGGTAAAGTCACTGAGATTTTGCAATTGTTTCTAATCTACCTTGATGAATGCCTCTTTTTGCATCAAGTTTCCATCGTAACAGAGAGATAACCTGAAACATTCATGTGTCTTGAATATTCATGTTCCCCAAAGTAATTTTCTCACTCTTCTACATGGTACTTGATAATAAGGCTGCTTAAAATGTATCCAATGCCCATTACATGCCAAGCATTTTTTCTGAGCACTTCATGTAAGCTAATGTATACATTTTAGTACCATGTCTGGCACATAGTAAATGTCCAAACTTATTCTAATCATCACCACCATCATTGTCATCATTACTATGTGTCATCTCCAGTCCTTACGACAGCCCAGTGAGGTAGGCACTATTATTATCTCCACTAGACAGAAGAGGAAGCCAAGGCACGAACTCATTAAGTAATATGCTCAAGATTTCAGAGGCAGAAAATAATGCAGCAAGGATTTGGGCCCAAGTATGTCTGAAACCAAAGTTCTTGTCTTTTCCATACTGCTCCATATACTGCCCATTAAGGACTGCCAAATTCCATGTAATAGACTTTCCTGAGACAATTTCTGCTTCCCACTGATGTGACAGGTGCCCCAACCTCAGAATTGTCGCCCTGGTTTTACCACTTGGAGCTGTTGTAGACTAATTCATTGAGGGAGAGAAAAATTGGATTCCCTCAGGCTAATCCCTTCATGGAAATTAAAGCTTGGCATTCAGAAAGAGGATTTATATTTTTCTGCCAGCTTCAAGATGCACTACCAAAGGGATTTCCCCCTCCTTCCTTCATTTTCTTCAAAATCTCTAGGCTTGTCTGTCACTTATTTCTGTTTCATAAGTAGCATGAGACGAGGGGCCAATAACAAGTTTTTCCTTCCCTGCTCATCCTCCTAGAGCTACAGAGTCCACACAGGGAGGTAGAGAGAGAGAGAACCCAAACACGGACAGACCTGCCAACCAACCTCCACTCACCACATGTGCCTCCAGGCCATTTATTTCATTAAAGCACAGGATGCTCAAGAGAACTCAGGAGGGGGACAATTTCATTTTTCCTACACTTTGGAAATTAAAATTATTTCCAAAAAGTAATGTGCTTTGTTCTTCATGAAAGCTAAGGAGAGGAGAAAAGAGGTCAAAGGAATAAGAGGTAAAAAAAAATGAGAGGCAGAAAGGGAGTGAGGGAGAGAGAGAGAATAGAAAGACATATAGCAGTGGCTCACACCTGTAATCCCAGCACTTTGGGAGGCCAACAACGCAGGAGGATTGCTTGAGATCAGGAGTTTTAGACCAGCCTGGGCAACATAGTGAGACCCCATCTCTGCAAAAATTGTTCAAAAATTAGCCAGATGTGGTGGCATGCACCTGTGGTCCTAGCTACTTAGGAGGCTGAGGCGGGAGGATTGCTTGAGTCCAGGAGATGGAGGTTGCATTGAACTTGACTGAGCCACTATACTTCAGCCTGGGTAACAGAGTGAGATCCTGTTTAAAAAAAAAAAAAAGATAGATAAAAAAAAAAGATATATATATATATATATATGTACGTGTATGTGTGCATATATATGCATTTGTGTGCATACATATGTATATGTGTATGTATGTAGGTGTGTGCATGTGTGTGTGTATGCAGGGAAGAGAAAGAACAGAGTAGCAATGAGATTGGCTCTGTGTCTTCATTATATCAGCAACCATTTGATTTTTTTAAATTTTAATTGGTATTACTTTGTCAATCACCCATCTTTGGTGTGTTTTATGGAATCCCTTCCTTGTACTCCCACTCACACCCCTAGAAAATCCTCCAACTCAATGGTTCTCATGAGTCTAGTTTATATCTGTTGCTCATCTTGAAATGACCTGGGGTAGTGGGAAGGAGAGACTTTCTAGTTCAACTAACCTGGGTTCAAAATACAGCCCTAGCCCAGCCCATTGTTTTCAATTAATTATCAATACTTATTGACAACCATATGTGTGCCAAGCACTGTTCTAGGCACTGAGTTACAGTGAACAAAATTCCCTTCCTTCATAAAGCTTCCATTATAGAGGAATAAATAGAAAGAGGAATATATAATATTTTACTGATAAGTACAATGGAGGAAAATAAATCATAGGAGGGGGATAAGGAGTAACAATACTGGAATGAGGCATGATGTTCAATAAAATGATTGGGGTGGGCCTCACTGTGAAGGATGACACTGGAGCAAAGCCTTGCAGGAAGGTGAGGACTGAACGCCGCAGGTATCCTGGGGAAGAGCAAACACCAAGTGCAAATGTCCTAGAGTAGGAGCACTCCCAGCATGTGAGGAGGCCACGGAAGGAATGAAGAACAGCAAAGAGGAAGGTGTGACAGATTGTAGTTCATGGTGCAGTTGAAGAGTTATTGAAGTTCAGACACTACAGGGAGTGAGCTGGAAAGAAAGATATCAAAAATTGGGATGTATGAAATTGACTTGATGGAATGATTGCCATTCCCATGCATAATCTACAGTAATGGCAGTGAGTGTCTAAAGTAGGATAGAAGAAAAAACTACAGATGGTGAGAAGGTGAAAGGTATTGGAAGTCTCACTGAAGTAGGTATTAAAGTACCTGAGAATTAGAGAGGAAAGGTGTTGGAGTATAATCGCCCATTGGATTCATTTTGCCCACTGCCCAGATAGAGCCGATTTATCAAGGTGGTGGGACTGCTATAGAGAAAGTTTAATACACGTAAAGCCAGCTAAACAGAAGACTAGAGTTGTATTATTACTCAAATTGCCTCCTTAAAAATTCAGAGGCTAAGGTCTTTTAAGGATAGTTTGGCAGGCAAAGGGCCAGGTAATGGGTGCTCCTGATTGATTGGAGATATAATCATAGGGGTGTGGAAAATGGTCTTCATGTGCTGAGTCTGCTTCTGGGTGGGGTGGAGCCATCTGGTCATCAGAAATGCAAAAGCTTAAAAAGACATCTTAAAAGGCCAATCTTAGGTTCTACAATAATGTTGTTATTTATATGAGTAACTGGGGAAGTGGCAAATCTTGTACCCCCAGAACAATGGCTGGTTATTGGTTAACTATGCTTACATTTTAGCAGAATTCAGACCCCTCTCATCCTCCTAACCTGGTGGCCTTTCACTAGTTTTGCAAAGGCAGTTTAGTTGTGGGAAGGGTATTATCATTTAAAGTATAAACTAAGTTTCTCCCAAAGTTAGCTAGCTTGACTCCCACTCAGGAATGACCAAAGAGAGCATGGAGGTTAAAGGAAAGATGGAATTGGTTAGATTAGATCTATTTCACTGTCATAATTGTCACACTGTTATAATTTTTGCAAAGGTGGTTTCAGGAAAGGGTGACAATGAGGTCCTACTCTTCAAGGAATTAGAGGGAGAGTCTGGAGAGCGGTAGTTGATTGTGGTAAGAAGTGGGAGGGGATCTGTGACTTGCAGTTCAAGCTTGGTTTGGAGCAGTCAGTGAAGGAGGAGGCAGATGGTCTGAATGCAGCAATAAGGAGCTAGGAGGACACCTACCTTATACCAGGCCCTGTAGGTAAGGGTCACTGGATAGAAGGCACCCACCACCTGAGCGGACTACAGGGAAACAGGGTTTGCAAGAGAGAACCAGGTATCAGTTAGGTCAATCTAATTGGGAGCACCTGGAGCTTAGGTGGCCTCTTGGCTCTGGAGGAAGGAAATCCTCACAAGGGTATTCTGAACTCTACTTAGTTCCTGCCACATCTAACTCTTAGTCCTTGGGCAAGTTACTTGACCTTACTGAGCCAGTTCTATAATCCATAAAGTGCCTCAGTGAGACCTATCTCACAGGATTGTGGTGAGGTTTAAAACTCGACAACATCCAGAAAGCATCTACAAAAAGACACAGTCCAGCAGACGGTAGGTGCTCACCACTGTCAGCCCTACAGCCTATGGCTCAGGTTACACAGGTCTGAGTTCAAATTCTGATTCTGCCCCTTATTATTACTGTGTGACCTGGGGCTAGTTACCTAACTTCTCTGAGTCTTAGTTTTCTTCCATAAAAGATTGAAAGACCTATACCAGGCACAAAGGATGCTTGTAAGGAATAAATGGAAGAATAACATAATGAGCTATTGAGTTTTGCCACCTTCTTCTTGCTAGAAGAAACTCCAAAGCATAAAAAAGTAGTTTTCTCCTTCCTAGCCCTAGCGATTTTAAAAGAGAATCAGCAGGTTTCTGTAGTCTGGGCTCTCTTGTCCCGGGAAAAGTAAGCAGCTTCTTTGAGAAGTTTCATAACTGCTACTGAGGTCTAGAATATGTTAAGCGGTTAGGCAAGATCATGCTGAACTGGAAAGTAACAGAGACTAGAGTTACGAGTTGACATTGGACTACGGGTAGCCCAAACCCAGGAAAAGACAGGTGAATTCCCTAAGATGGGGGGAAAAAGAGGCTTGGGTTATGCAAAAAAGTGGCAGAGAGGTATTTGGCATTCTAAGGCAGACTTGGGGACGTGCCGGGCTGCTACAATAGTGCATTCCAAATCTTCTCTTCCAGCCCCATCACATTGATGGGTGTTTCTGCAGCCTGGAAGTCAAGGGCACCACAGTGTATGTAGAGCAAACATGTTGCAATTTTTATCCTCGTCTTGTTCTTGGCTCAGAACATAGCAGGCCACCTGCTCAAGACACAGTCACATAACTATTGTATCAAGGTTACCCTCCACACAGGTGTCCCTGGAGGTCACCTCACTCTTCAGTACAGGGGGCTGGCAGCTGCTTAGGGTGCAGCTGCCTTGCCAGACACTTTAGGTGGCTAGGATGAGGTTACCTGAATTCATGCCTTCTGCTTCTGTTTGCTCTCAATCCAGCCTCCAAATTTCAGACTCTTTCTACTCACTCCTTGGTGACTTAAGGCCAATCATTCAGATAAAAATTTGCCTAGGGCTTATCTTCTGTTAAATGGAAATAATTTCTATTTCATAGGATTTTTGTGACTCATGAACAATAGAAACTCTGCACATGGGTGTGGCAATTAGGTGCTAAAGGAATGGCAGCCGTAATAATGATAGTAGAACTGGTAGTACTAGTAATACTACCAAGACAACAGATACAGTGACCAGAGGCTGGCTCAGCTTTTCACCAGCCCCAAAGATAGGCAGCAAAAACAGAAGAAAGCACATTGGCCCAGCAGTCCTGAAAACATAGTTCTGCTCAAAGCTTTGCCACAGACTGCCCTGGTGACATTGGTTAACCCCTCAAGCCTCTGCCTTTGTTTCTGTGTATGTCAAGTGGAGATGATCCCTTCCACTTTAGAAAAAAAAGTTGCAGCTGGAAATGATACCGGTGGGCTGGGAGAGATTCCCAAACTCCGGAGGGCTTCAACCCCAGCCAGTGTCCAGGCTCTTGATGCTGTCGCGAGAAGGAATTCAAGGATGAGTCAGAAAAGAGTGAAAGCATGGAGATATACTCAAGAAAGGGGAGTGTGGGCCTACTCAAGAGTCACATGCAAGGGGTTTGGGGCTGCTACCCTTATGGGTTTCTTTAACCAAGGGGTGGAACATTCATTAAAATTCCTGGAAAAAGGTGGACATTTCTCAGAACGGCAGTACCATCCATTTTTATACCAAATATGGGTCTTCCTGGAACTTCCATGGCACTGGTGGATTTAGTGTTTTAGTGTGCATATAATGAGATCCTAGGAGAAACCCAGGTAAAATCCAGCTCCATGTTGGGTCCAGTTGGTCTTAGCCAGCTTGGTCCACACGCTGGTTTTTCAAGGTCTTAGTCCCTGGCTTCTGTAGCTATTTAAAGTTTCATTGTGCTGGTCATATGAAACTGCTGCCTGGAAGTTTCTATTCTACTGCAACTATACTATATCATTCCTGTCTCAGAAGGGCCCTGTGAGAATATCTGGTCCAACCTTCTCTCCTCTGAACCCCATTTTATAGAGGGAAAAGATTGAGGCCAAGAAGGTAAAAGCAGCCTACATGATTAATGGAATGAACACTGTTTCCAAAACCATAAAAGTTTCATTTAATTTTGTTTTGTTTTGTTTACTGACATGGGTTGGGCAGATTGTGGGGTAGGGGCAAAGAATCTGTAAATGTGAGATTCTTTTCCCTTGAAAGGCTTTTGATATACTGGGAAAACAAGGTAAATTGACGCCAGAAAAAACTTTTTACAAATGAGATAAGATATGCGAATTTATCTGAAAAATGTAAAAATATACAGACAAATTATGGTAGTGTAGAGGTGAACAGAAAACTTTCCCTTTGCCCTCTGAAGGTTCGCTGAAAAATAAACTGACAAGAGGCAGATTAATAGGAGAAATGGCACACAAATTTATTAATATGCATGGGTGAGAACCACAGAGTGATTGCCCCCATGCCCCAGCGGGGTACAGAATCTTACACACCATCTTGGGATTACAGAAGAATGGGGGCTCAGAGTACAGACAAAAACAGATGATGGTGGTAATCGAGTTATGGCGGAAAGACAGGTTGTGGGTGACAAACGTGTCTAGCAAAAGTGGTCTTGTTATGTGGATGAAACCTCACATTTAGTAGCCTGCAGGGAGAACAGAGAGTAAATATTTCTTACAGAGCTTTAAGGGTGTCAGGCTCTCTGTTAATCTTTTCTAGATAAGGACAAGAGAAAGCTTCAGGGAAAGCCTGGCTGCCTCAACGCAGATTCTCTACAGATGCAAATCTCCCCCACAAAAGATAGCTTTGCAGGGCCACTTCTGTGTGCAGGCTCTCTAAGCTGCCATCTCAAAATACGTCAATGAAGTATATTTCGAGGTGAAACATTTTGGTTTACTTCAGTAGCCAGCCTGCAAGATGGCTCCCAGTGACTCCACCCTTTGGTATTCACCCCCTTGTGTAGGCTCCTCCCACATTGAACCAGGGCTGGTCTGTGTGACCAATAAAAGATGGCAGAAGTGATAGTAGGTCACATCTGAGATTAGATAATAAAAGACTGCAGCTTCTTCTGTCTTGGGCTGTCTCTCAAATTGCTTGCTCTAGATGAGGCCAGCCGCCACGCTATGAGGACATTCAGGAAGCCTATGGAGAGACCCGTGTGATGAGGTATGCAGTCCATAGCCTGTGAGGAGCTGAGTCCTACTAACTACCCCATGAATGAACTTGGAAGCAGATCCTCCAGACCTGGGTGATCACAAGCCTGGCTGACAGCTTGATTGCAACTATAGGAGATATCCTAAGCTAGAACCACACAGTTAAATCTTGTCTGGATGCCTGCTCCACAGAAACTATGAGACAATATATGTGCATTGTTATCAGCTGCTAAGTTTGGGGGTTGCTATGGAGCAGTAAATGACAAATACGTACATCATCATTCTTTATAGAGCACCTACTGTGTGCTGAGCCATGCTTCCCAAAGAATAGGTTACAAAGACTTCAGCAAAAACTCTGGCTAGGGATGACGACTGCATCGGGGGTTTGAACTCACAGGTCTGAGTTCAAATTCTCTGCCCCTTACTATCACTGTGTGACCTGGGGCTAGTTATCTAGCTTCTCTGAGTCTTACTTTTCTTCTATAAAAGATTGCAAGACTTCCATCAGGCACAAAGGATGCTTGTAAGGAATAAATGGAATAATAATGTCATGAGCTATTAAGTTTTGCCACCTTCCCTTGGGTTTGTCTCTTGGGAGCCAGTGGGTGGTACATGCTAAGCCCTCAACTCTATCAAAGCCATGGTTTCTTTCCAAAAGCAAGATCACAAGGCTTATGTGTGCCTGCACAATGAGTGAGTGAGACAGACTCATTTATATTAATTTCAGCATGTAATAGAGATCCAAGACATGGCTGCCTTCCACATGGGCCTTAGAAGGAGGCAGGTTCTAAAAGATTCCCAGCAGTAGATGGGAATAAAACATCTCCTTTGGGCCTGGTGTGTTGGCTCACACCTGTAATCCCAGCACTTTGGGAGGCCAAGGCGGGCGGATCACCGGAGGTCGGGAGTTCGAGACCAGCCTGACCAAAATGGAGGAACCCTGTCTCTACTAAAAATACAAAAATTAGCCAGGCGTGGTGGTGCATGCCTGTAATCCCAGCTACTCAGGAGGCTGAGGCAGGAGAATCGCTTGAATCCAGGAGACAGAAGTTGTGGTAAGCCAAGATTGTGGCATTTCACTCCAGCCTGGGCAACAAGAGTGAAACTCCATCTCACAAAAAAAAAAAAAAAAAAAAAAATATCCTCTGGGAAAGGACCTTTAGCTGCTCACCTGGAGAACCTGGCTGCATCTGTGAACCTAGTAGGCAGTAGCTACATCATATGTAGTGTGGCATCAAGCAAGTCAGTTGTTCATCCACAAAATGGAAATAAAATCGATTTTATTCTCTCAAAAGAATGTGGCAAAGGTCAAATGAAAAAATGCTTCACCAATTATAAAACATTGTGCAAATGTTGATTATAATGAAAATAAAGTGAGATCTTACATATAAAGTACCTAGAACAGGGCCCGGCTGGCAGTATAAAGTTAACTGATGGCACGGTATATTTCTATTGATAGACTCACTTCCGGTAAAGTGAGAGAGAAGCAAGTAAAGTGATGGCCGCAGAGATTTTCTGACTTCTGGACTGTGCCCAGATGCCACTTCCTTCCTAGGAAGCCTCATCAATATGCTGAAGACCACCCCTCCTCCACTCCTCACTCCCACACTCCCACCCCCAATTACAGGCGTCTGCAGTCATGCTGAGTATAAGCAGGATTTGGATGACAAAGCAGGGGGTAAAGGCAACAGATCCAGGAGGATTTGACAGCTTCCTCTTTCTAAGATCTAAGGAGGCTGAGACAGCCCAAAGGCATAGGATGGAGTGATAAGAGACAGGAAGACTAAAGGGGCAGGAAGAGAAACACAAAGGCCCCTTTTATCCCTCTGCCCAGGGCTTGGGTACTGATATCAATCTCCAGCTCTGGGATTAAAGGGGAAAGGCAACATACACCTGCAAACCAGTGCATTTCTCTTGCCTTTAAGGTACAAACTAGATCTTGAGGTCTGTAATGAATTGAAATGTGTCCCTATCCCTGAAGATGTTGAAGTTCTTACCACGAGGGTCTGTAAATGTGCCCTTGTTTGGAAAGAGGGTTTTGGCAGGTGATCAAGTCACAGTGAGATCATTAGGGTGGGGCCTAATCTGATATGACTGTGTCCATATCAAATGGGAAATCTGGACACACAGACCACACCCAGGAAGAATGCCATGTGAATATGACAGCAGAGATCAGGGTGATGCTTATTTGATGATTACCTGCAAACCACTGGGAGCTAAGAGGGAGGCCTGGAACACATCCTTCCCTCGCTGCCTTCAGAAGGAACCAATCCTGCTGACATAGTGATCTTGGACTTCCAAATTCCAGAACTGGGAGATAAATTTCTGTTGTTTAAGCCATCCAGATTGTGCTACTTAGTTACAGTGTTCCTAGCAAATGAATACAAGGTCACTGGATGTCATCAGCACAAAACTACAGGTTCAGATAGAAATAACATAGAACTCTGCATTGCCACTTACTAGCAGCATTACTTTGGGTCAGGAGCTTGCCTTAATGGGTGTTGGGTATTTTATCTGTCAAAAGGGAAATTCCTATAGAATTTATGGATAGCTGTTGAAAATCAAAGTAACAAATGCAAAGCTTCCCGTTACAATGCCTGGCTCCTAGCACCCACTCAACAATGGCAGTGGGGTTATCATTAGCAGAGATAACATCTGAACTCAAATTCCTTTACCCTCTAAACCAGAGGTCCCCAGCCCCCAGACTGCAGACTGGTACTGGTTCATGGTTAGGAACTGGGCTACCCACCAGGAAGTGAGCAAGCCAGAGAAGCTTCATCTGTGTTTACAGCTGCTCCCCATCACTCACATTACTGCCTGAGTTCCTCCTTCTGTCAGATCAGCGGTGGCATTAGATTCTCATAGGAGTATGAACCCTTCTGTGAACTGCACATGTGAGGGATCTCGGTTGTACGCTTCTTATGAGAATCTAACTAATGCCTGATGATCTGTTGCTGTCGCCCATCACCTCCAGATGGACCATCTAGTTGCAGGAAAACAAGCTCAGGGCTCCCACTGATTCTACATTATGGTGAATTGTATAATTGTTTCATTATATATTATAATGTAATAATAATAGAAATAAAGTGCACAATAAATGGAATGTGCTTGAATCATCCTGAAACCATCCCCCGCTAGCCCCCTGGTTCATGGAAAAATTGTCTTCTATGAAACTGGTCCCTGGTGCCAAGAAGGTTGGGGACCATGTTCTAAACCACTCCACCCTTTACAGAGAAACAGAAGGACCAACTTCCTTCCAGACTGTGAGGATACCAAATGCTGTGAAGGGAAGGCTTTAGGCTTGCATTAGATTTCTATTGCTTCATAACAAATTCCACAAACTTAATAGCTTAAAACACCACCCATTTATTATCTCACAGTTCTGTAGCTCAGAAGCCCAAGGGGACTTAGCTGGGTTCTCAGCTTAGATTCTCACAGGCAGGGTTTTTACCTAGTGGCTCTGTGAGCAACTGCTTCCTAGTTTCTCAAGTTGTTGGCCAAATTCAGTTCTTTGGCCAAATTCAGTTCTTTGCAGAAGTAGGACTGAGGTTACTGTCATTGCTGGCTGTGGGCCAGGGGTCAATCAGCTCCTCAATGACATTCCACATGGCTCCCTCCCTAACTGCAACAGAGGACTGCTGTCATGTCAAATCCCCCTCACACTTTGAGTCTTTCTGACTTCTTCTGCCACTAGCTGGAGAAAACTCTCTGCTCCCTTAATGGGTTCATGGGATTAGATTAAGCCCACCTGAATAATCTTCCTGTAAGTACTGAAGAAAAAATTATTAATAATACTTGTTAAAGACAGGAAGGTAGACTTTGTTCAGGAAGGGACTATGACTACTGAGACTGGCATATAGACTACTGCAATGGGGTTTTGCAGTAGGAAAGAGAGACTGTGCTCAACTCTAAATATAACAAGGAAAAGTGGGAATTTATAGCGAGGAGCAATGGATGGAAAGTTACTGAGAGGTAACATCAGCAGTAAGGAGGATAATGGCTGAACTGATCTAACAGGATTCTTGCTGAAAGCAGACCAGGGTAATCAGACATCATCTAAGGGATGGTGAAGGATAAGCAATTTGATCGGATATGGAGAGTGGGGGATTCTGGCTAAACTGACTTAGCAGGATTCTTGCTAAAATTGGGCTCTTGAAGGATATGCCTAGGGATGGGACCTAATGGGTCTCAGAAGAACTTGACTAGAGCTTGGTCAAGAGAGAACCTTTGACACATGTAACATAACAATCTCTGAAGTAGCACCAGAGGGCGAAGGTCATGGGGCCATCTTAAAATTCTGCCTAACACACTGGGTTCCTAGTTCTGCTATTAATTGGATAGGTAACTGTAGACAAGATGTTTTTCCTTTCTAAACTACAAATTCTCTTTAACTCTAATATTCTATAACTCTTTCCACGATCAAATCACATTTTCTTAACTACCACTGGATGTGTGTCCTGCTTGAGGGTTGCAAAGAAGTTTTTTTAAAAAGTTTCTCTTTCTCTCAAAGAAGCTTTGCAGTCTAAATGCAACATTGTTTAGGTTTACATGCAAGTTTGATCATGTGGGAGCTTAAAAAAATACTGATGTGTGAGCTGAGAATACAAGTTAGTAAACAAATTTCCACAGGGGCCAAAACACTGTGTTACAGACACATAGTTCTGTGGGCTATGCCTGTCTGGCTCCAGACCTCAAGTCTAGGCTACGCATCTTCAAGAGAAATGAATGGGATGCATCTTTTTGTCTAAGTATTCCCATGTATGTATACATGTCTACGTTTGTGTGTAAGTGTATTGGGGGTGGAGGTGGGTAATGTGAAAGTTGATCATACAAATTGAGTCATTCTTAACATACACAACTAAAACAGAGTCAAGAAGCTATAGCAGAAAAGCACTCAGGATATACAACATTGCTCCAAAAATCTAATTATCTGAAAGCTTAGCTGTTGAAACCACCCACTGTAACCTGAAACCCATTTTATCTAATAGTTGCTGAAACAACCTGCTGCAATTCTAAGATTAATTTTAACCACCACCATCACTCACCAATAAAAACTTCCAAGCTCCCACCTTACTAGTGCCAATTAACTTTCTCAAAGAGCAATACATAATGTTTCTCTTTTTTATAAAACCTCCAACCTTCTTTGTTCTTCAGGCATATCAAAGACCACCTCGTCTGTAGGTATGCCCTGAATTGCAATTCTTTCTTCCCAAATAAAATGTTAAATTTAGAGATTCATCTCTACATTTTTATCTTGATGTTGATTTTAGATATATATAGAGAGAGATGAAATTTCTCTCATTTGATAATAGTAAGAAAGTCCCACAGTTGATGATTATATTCTCTGGCAAGGTCTTGGTGTACAGAGTTTATCCTGGAAAATTTTAAATCCATATACTTAAAATATATAGTACCAGGAAGAAATGTAAAAAACTTTGTAATGGGCAAAAATATTGGGTGTCCTTTCAATAGAACGTTTTTCAATGGTGATATGGTTTGGCTGTGTCCCCACCCAAAACTCATCTTGAATTGTAACTCCCACAATTCCCATGTGTTGTGGGAGGAACCTGGTGAGAGGTGATTGAATTGTGGGGGCGTGCCTTTCCTGTGCTGTTCTTGTGATAGTGAATGAGTCTCATGAGATCTGATGGTTTTAAAAACAAGAGTTTCCCTGCACAAGCTCTCCTATCTGCCACCATGTGAGACCTACCTTTCCCTTTCTGCTATGATTGTGAGGCCTTCCCAGCCACATGGAACTTTAAGTCCACTAAAGACTTGTAAATTGCCCAGTCTCGGGTATGTCTTTGTTAGTAGCGTGAAAATGGACTAATACAAATAGAATGCTAAGTGTTTAGAGAAAATTTGCAGAGTTATTTGATTCTAAAGAGGTCTGCAGATTTCATTGTCCCTTACAATTCTGCAGTGATGTAGAAACGGAAGTTAACTTCTGGAAGTCTAATAGGATATAAATCATTTTATCTTCCTTCAAAGAAAGAGAAGGGCGCCAAAAGATGTAGAACTGCATAAACAAGGGAGAGTCATTGAGAAAGGGTGGAGGTGAGTCTAATTAGAATATGTGCGGGTAGGGTGGTCCTTTACGAGTAGCTTTTTCAAGAACACAGGGCTTTAACGTTCAACACTGTCAATATTATGTAATAGAATGAAGCAATAAGGGGAAAATCCATCTTTTGTTTTAAAATTCCAATAAATCTGGAATGAATAAAGCATTATTCATCACGGTAGAAGCTAATCCTTACAGGGGGAAGTTCTTCTTTGACAGATGGTAAAGATTCAAAAATATCTACACCAGGATATTAAAATTTTTAAGGCATGAATCGACAACATTTCTTCATAAATGTGGAACTCCTTTGATATAAAATGTACCCAAAGTGTTAACTGGGTAGTATCTTTTATATTACATGACTTATCTACAGCAAAACAAAAATACTTGTAATTTTTTAGTTTTGAATTAATTGATATTTAATATTCTTAGAAAGGTCTGGATTATTTGGCCAATGATTTGCTTAATTCAAGGTATTTTACATTTTCTAAAATATTTTTAGTCTTCTCATATTTTCTAACACAGTTTCCATAATTAATAAAATGTTAACATCTCTCCTCAAAAATACTTGCATGTGGCCGGGCATGGTGGCTCACGCCTATAATCCCAGCACTTCAGGAGACTGAGGCTGGCAGATCATGAGGTCAGGAGATTTAGCCCATCCTGGCTAACACGGTGAAATCCCGTCTCCACTAAAAAATACAAAAAAAAATTAGCCAGGCGTGGTGGCTGGCGCCTGTAGTCACAGCTACTTGGGAGGCTGAGGCAAGAGAATGGCATGAACTCGGGAGGTGGAGCTTGCAGTGAGCCGAGATCCTGCCACTGCACTCCAAGCCTGGGCGACAGAATGAGACTCCATCTCAAAAAAAAAAAAAAAAAAAAAAAAAAGTACTTGCGTGTACATGTGTGTATGCAAGCAAGAATTCAAACAAAATTTTGAAACAGAATTTTCAAACAAAATTTTGAAAAATAATTCAAACAAGATTACCAGCTCAAATTATTATAAGAAACTTTTTAGACAGCAAATATCTTTTCATTTTGTTATTTTATTTTTTAAAATCACAAAGCAGTTTTCTTTAAAACAAAAACTGTTCCGGTTGTAGTACTCGTTTCTGTATCTCTGCTTAATTTTGTAACAATAGTATGCCTTTATTTTAAACTTAAAAATTTATCCACATATAATTGTTTAACTGGAAAATATTATAATTAAAATACTATACATATCAAGTGAATTGCAGATATGGTCTGGCTCTGTGTCTCTACCCAAATCTCTTCTTTAAGTGTAATCCCCACGTGTCAGAGGAGGGGCCTGATGGGAGATGACTGAATCATGGGGGTGGACTTCCTCCTTGTATTTCTCTTGATAGTGAGTTCTCACAAGATCTGATTGTTTAAAACTGTGTGGCACTACCCCCTTTGCACTTTCTCTCTCTCTCTCTCCTGCCACCACGCAAGATGTGCCTAATTCTTTCCCTTCCCCTTCCACCATGATAGTTTCTTGAGGCCTCCCCTGCCATACAGAACCATAGGTCAATTAAACCTCTTTTTTTTGTAAATTACCCAGGCTCAGGTAGTTCTATATAGCAGTGTAAAAACGGACTAATACAACTGCCAACCACAATTTACATAGGTATCATTATAGCTCATGCTGTTGGTACAGAATTTTGACAAAAACGTTATAATACTATATTCAGTACACAGAAAAAAATCAGTTGAACTAATGCAATCTGTTGACACTGACTAGATCAGCAAAGTATCCACGTATAACACTAGAAAAACAGGCAGGGTGCAGTGGCTCATGCCTATAATCCCAGCTCTTTGGAAGGCCAAGATGGGAGGATCACTTGAGCCTAGGAGTTCAAGACCAAACTCCTGGCTAACTAGTGATACCCCATCTCTATTTAATAAAATAAAATAAACAAAACAAAATAAAAACAGTATCAGAAAGTCAAGAGCGCCCAGCCCACACACTATAATGCAATAATAATATATTAAATGATGTAACTATTAAGGTGACATTTACTCCTATTAAAACCATATATTTGTGTCCAATGGGAAAATACTTAACACTGTTTCAGTTTTAAATTTTAAATTAAAATTAAATAAAATTTAAAAATTAGCCTCTTGGTCAGTCTTACCATATTTCAAATGCTCAGAAGCCATGTATGAAATAGTACAGTTTAGAAGGGGAAAGAAAGAGGTTTGGTGAGCTTCTGGGAGGTGTCGGAATTTGTGAATATAGAACAATCACAGGAGAGAATTTTAAAGCTTTGCTATACTCTATTATCCTACCTTTGCTAATACCATAAGAAAATCTACAATCTATGTCTTAGCATAGAATTGAACAAAATTGAGACCCAAAAATTTATACAATGAATCAAGAAAACCAAAAGTTGGTTCTTTGAAAGGATAAAAAAGAATGGTAAACCACTAGCTAGGTTAACAAAGAAAAAGAGACAAGATCCAAATAAGCATAATCAGAAATGACAAAGGTGACATTATAACCGATCCCACAAAAATACAAAAGATCCTCAGAGAATATTATGAATGCCTGTATGCATACAAACTAGAAAATCTAGAGGAAATAAATTCCTTGAAACAATCTACAAAGATTGAATCAGGAAGAAACTGAAACACTGAACAGACCAATACTGAGCAATATTGAGTTCCAAAATCAAATTAGTATTTAAAAAAAAACCTACCAACAACACACTAGATGAATTCACAGCCAAATTCTACTAGACATACAAAAAAGAGCTAGTATTAATTCTGCTAAAACTTTCAAAAAATTGAGGAAGAAGGATTCTTCCCTAACTCATTCTACAAGGCCAGCATAGCATTACCCTGATATCAAACCCTGGCAAAGACACGACAACAACAAAAAGAAACTGCAGGCCAATATCCATGATGAACATGGATGTAAAAATCCTCAAATACTAGCAACGCAAATTTAACAGCACGTGGAGAAGCTAATCCACCACGATGAAGTAGGCTTCATTCCTATGATGCAAGGTTGGTTCAACATACACAAATCAATAAATGTGATTCATCACATGAACATAATTAAAAACAAAAACCATATGATCATCTCAATAGATACAGAAAAAGGTTCTGAAAAATTCAACATCCCTTTATGTTAAAAACTCTCAAGAAACCGGGCATCAAAGGTATATATCTTATTATACCTCAAAATAATAAGAGCTATCTCTGACAAACCCAACATCATACTGAATGGGAAAAACCTGAAAGCATTCTCCTTGGAAACTGGAACAAGACACAGATGCCTACTCTTACCTCTCCTATTCAACATAATACTGGAAGTGCTAGCCAGGGCAATCAGGCACGAGGAGGAAATAAAAGGCAACCAAATAGGAAAAGAAGATGTCAAACTCTCCCTCTTTGCAGATGATATTACTGTACACATAGAAAACCCTAAAGACTCTGCCAAAAGGCTTCTGGAACTAATAATTGACTTCAACAAAGTTTCAAGATACAGAGTTAGTGTACAAAATTCAGTAGCATTTCTATCCACAAATAATGTTGAATGAAGCTGAGAGCCAAATCAAGAACACAGTTTCATTTACAATAGCCACACACACAGAATACCTAGGAATACATTTAACCAAGGAGGTAAAAAATCTCTGTAAGGAGAACCACAAAATATTGCTAAAAGGAATCACAGGTGACAAAAACAAATGGAAAACCATTCCATACTCATGGATAAAAAGAATCAATATCATTATCATTAAAATGGCCATACTGCCCAAACCAATCTATAGATTCATCACTATTCCTACCAAGCTACCAATACCATTTTTTATGGGATTGGAAAAAACCATTTTAAATTCATATGGAACAAAGAAAGCCAGAATAGCCAAAGCAATCCTAAGCAAAAAGAACAAAGCCAGAGGCAACACATTATCCTACTCCAAACTATACTACAAGGCTGGAATAATCAAAACAGCATGGTACTGGTACAAAAACAGACACATAGACTAATGGAACATAATGGAGAACCCAGAAATAAAGCCCCACACCTACAGCCATCTCTTCTTTGACAAAGCTGACAAAAATAAGCAATGGGAAAAGAACTCTATTTAATACATGGTGCTGGGATAACTGGCTAGCCATATGAACAAGAATGAAACTGAACCCCTACTTTTCATCATGTAAAACATTAACTCAAGGTAGATTAAAAGATTCAAATGTAAGACCTCAAAACTGTAAGAATCCTGGAAGAAAACGTTGCATACACCAATCTACATATTGACCTTGGGAAAGAATTTGTGGCTAAATCCTCAAAAGCAATTGCAACAAAAATGAAAATTGATAATTGGAACCTAATTAAACTAAAGAGCTTCTATACAGCAAAGGGTACTATTGACAGAGTCATGGAACAACCTACAGAATGGGAGAACATATTTACAAACTATGCGTCTGACAAAGGTCTAATATCCACAATCTATAAGGAACTTAGGCACATTAACAAGCAGAAAACAACCCCATTCAAAAATGGGCAAAGGACATGAACAGACACTTCTCAAAAGGCATAAACACAGCCAATAAGCATGTGAAAAAATGTTCAACATTACTAATCATCAGAGAAATGCAAATCAAAACCACAATGAAATACCATCTCATACCAGTCAGAATGGCTACTATTAAAAAGTCAAGAAACAACAGATGTTGGCAAGGCTATGGAGAAAAGGGAATACTTATACTCTGTTGGTGGGAATGTAAATTAGTTCAGCCACTATAGAAATCAGAAATCAGGAATCTCTCTTCCTAATTTATGGACAGCTGCCTTCTCATTGTGTCCTTACCTGGCCTTCTTTTTGTATGCACAGATAGAAAAAGAATGAGCTCCCTCCTGTCGCCCTATAAGGACACTAACCTTATCAGATTCGGGCCCTACCTTATAATCTCTTTTAACTTTAATTACTTCCATACTCCAAATATAGCCACAATGGGGGTTGGGATTTCAACATATGAATTTCAGGGGGGAACACAAACATTCAGTCTGTAAGAGTTACTATGCAGACCAACAAGGACAGGTGTGACATTTTACTCACTGACCACATACAATTTTAGGAATTTTATTTATTTATTTTTTTAAAGAATTTTGGCCAGGCATGGTGGCTCATGCCTATAATCCCAGCACTTGGGGAGGCTGAGGCGGGCAAATCATGAGGTCACGAGTTTAAGACCATCCTGGCCAATTTAGTGAAACACCATCTCTACTAAAAATACAAAAATTAGCCAGACATGGTGGCACGTGCCTGTCATCACAGCTACTTGGGAGGCTGAAGCTAGAGAATCACTTGAACCCAGGAGGCAGAAGTTGCAGTGAGCCAAGATTGTGCCACTGCACTCCAGCCTGGGTGACAAGAGCAAGACTCCATCTGAAAAAAAAAGAGTTTTGCTGACCAGAGAGTCACAGAAAAGTGGACCCAATGAGAATCCACAGCCGGTCCAGAGTTTTATAATAAACTACTTATCTTTTCAGCATTAGCGGATATGTAACTAGATGTGGCTTTCCTTCAATCGCCGCATTATCTAGCTAATTTGAAGTATGAGAGTCGTAAATTGGAACATACTGTCAACCTAAAAGGAAGAAGCTGAGCCAAAACTAAAACTAACATAAGTAGAGAGTTTATTTGCACTAAGCCTGAGGACTGCAACCCAGGAGCATAGATTAAAGTTGCCCTGAATATACAATCGAATTAGCAGCAGTTACAAGTGAATTTTTAAAGGCAAAAAAGAGAGGACAGGGAGTGGACTAATACAAAGTTGTTTGTCAGGAATTGTCATTGGTTTATGGAAATAACATTGATTCATGATTGGCTATACATTGTTAAGCTATAAGGTGTGGCTTATAGTCTCAGGTGAGGAATTGCTAGGTTAATTTATAGTTACTTGTGGCAGTAGCAGGCAATTTCAAGAGGTAAATATATAATTCAAAAGTGGGGAGTATGTGTTTGCTGTCTCATTTAAATGTCTCTCTGGGCCTGATAATTTAAAAGAATAAAGATTCTTTTCTCAATGCCAGTACATTTAGTTTATTCCTCCCCTCTTTCTCATCCTAAAAGTGGCCCCTGAGCTCACAGAAGGTTTATATCATATCATGACATCATAGAAGACCAGAATATGTCATCCCAAATATGCCTCTGGGGCATAAAGGTTATTTGGAGCTAATTATTTTGAGAAATAGCAGACACAGGAGAAGCTCTGAAAAGAGCAAAACCTAGCTTTTTGTAAGGAAATTCATCTTTATCAATGGAATATCCATGTATAATAGTGTCTCCCTCTTTGTACCAAGAAGAGAGGATGACTAAATCTCAAGAGCCTTTTCTTAATGGAAAAGACACTGACTTAAATCTGCATAACAGACCTTACTCTCATTTATCATATGGTTCCTGGTCACATTCCCATAACTTGCCTCCTCTGCATCCTTCTTCCTTTGATTTAGCTGAAGATGGTATTTAAGGTTGAATTCTAAGCCACCTATTTGGGTTACTCCCTGGATTTCTCCCATGTGTATATGAGATATACAAGTTAACAAACTTTTTTTTTTTTCCTCTTGCTAATCTATCTTTGTTATGGCAGTCTCCAGCTGAGAACTTAAAAGGAAAGAGGGTAAAGGAAATAAAAATATTTTACCCCCAAATATATTATTTGGCATATTATGAGATGGCTGCCACAGTGACAGCAGACTGAAGCAGTTCTCAAAGCTGTCTTTGGCAGAGACAGAATCTCAATTAATGCAGCCAGCCTTCCCTTGTCCAGATCTAGGTAGGATTAACTGAAAGTCTGACACCTTAAAAGACCTGAAAGGAACGTTTACCATCTATTGTCTCTGAGGACTGCTACTTGTGAGGTTTCATGTGTATAACAAGACACTTTTGCTGGTCAAACCTCTCTTCTCCCCCTTTCATAACCTGTCTTACCACCAGAAGCTAATTCACCACAATAACCTGTTTTTTGGCCATGCTTTGAACTTGCATTCTTCCTGTAACGTAGCCTCAAGATGGTATATAAATTTCTGTACCTCACTTGAGGGTTGGGTCTTCATTCCGAAGCCTCCTGTGTATACACATTATAGCAATTTGTATGTCTTTTCTCCTGTTAATCAATCTGCCTTATGTGAGTGATTTTCATCAGAACTTCAGAGGACCCTTATATGAGAAAATTATGTTTTCCTCCCCTGTAACATGGTGGAGTAGGGGGCAGGATGGGCATCTGGCCCACGGTTGTTTCTCTGCTAGCATCCTCTGCTGAAGTAACTCATCCCATCTATTCTTTGACCCTTAACTCATAACCAAAGGAATTCACTAGTCAGGTTCTCCTGTCCTTGGAGATCCCGTCTCTGGTTGATGTAGGCTGCTCTGTGCTTTCTTCACGCCCACCACAAAGCCTCTTGGGCAGTCCACATTCATTTGGGTTACGATCTCATGCTTTTGTGGCATTTCCAGAGACTAAACCTGGGAACTTAGACCCCTTTTGCCTAAACATACCACTTTCTTCATTCTGCCTTGATCAGCACCCCCATACCTGGGGTTCCATATGCAGTCTCTCTCAAATATACACCAGAAATAGAGACACAACTGTTTTCTGTCCTCAGAGCTCATCAGTTACCTGAGGCATTGTATTAATTTTGCAATCACCCAACAGATTCTTCCTGCCCACTGCACAGACAAAACCAGGTCACTGAGACAGTGGTATTACAGTAAAGAGTTTAGTTAATGCAAAGCTCACTACATTGGATATGGAATTATCACTCAAATTAGTCTCCCCAAAGGCTCAGAAGTTAGAGTTTTTCCAAGGATAAGTTGGTGGGCAGGGAGCTAGGAAATGAGCGCTGCTGTCTGGCTGGGGATGAAATCATAGGTGTGTGAAAAACAGTCCTTGTGTGCTGAGTCTGCCTCTGGTTTGGGTGGCAGCAGGGGCACAGGACTGGACGAATCAAGTCATGGGTCTGGGTGGGGTCAGTCAGTTGTCACAATGTAAAGTCCAAAAAACGTCTCAAAAGACCAATCTTAGGTTCTGCAATAGCGATGTTATCTATAGGAGCAATTAGGGAAGTCACAAATCTTGTGACCTCTAGCCTCATGACTTCTGACTCATAAAGAATTTTGGAAACTATGCTTATATTTTAGCCGAATTCAGACCCCTTCCTTAATCCTAATCTGGTGGCCTTTTAGTAGTTTTCTGTCCCTTAACAAGGAGGGAGTTAGTTTTAGGGAGGGGCTATTACCATCCTTGCTTTCAAGTTAAACTATAAATTTCTCCTACGCCTAGCGTGGTCTATGCCCAGGAATGAGCAAAGATAGCCAGTCTGTGAGGCTAGAAGCAAGATGGAAGTCAGCCATGCTGGATTTCTCTCACTGTCATAATCCTTGCAAAGGCAGTGTCCCTTTCAACCCAGTCAGATAAAAAGACTATTGATCTTCTCAAAAACCTACAGCAGTTACCCTCACTCTTCACCTCTCAAACCATCCTGTACCATTACAGATGAGAAAGAGTTTCTACTGTAGAGGAAAAAACAGTAACCCTGTTGACCTAAAAGGAAAAGACTATGACACAAAATATAATTTAAAGAGATTACTTGAGCCAAAGTGAGGACAGCTGCTCAAAAGACTCAGATCCAAGTAATCTTGGCTATGAACTCTATTTGGCCTCTGTTACAAGCAGGTTTTCAAAGGCAAAAAAAAAAGGGCAAGACAAATAAGATACAAAGTTGTTTACAGAAATAACATCAATTACTGAGTGGCTATACATCGTTAGGCTAAAAGGTGTGTGTTATGGTGTGAGGTAGGGCATTATTAATTTATAGCTACTCATGGCAACAGCAAGCAGTTTTGAGAGATGAATACACAGCTCAAAGGGAGAAGTAGAATATGACTGCTGTCTCATTGTGATGTCTCTCTGGACTTGCATTCCTCTGATAAAAGTTACTTTCTTTTCTCACCCCCATAGGTTCTTAGTTAAAACATATCCATCTTTAAAAAGACAGATTAACAAGAGAACAACAAACAGAAGTTTATTAACATGTATATTTCATATCTACATGGGTGATACCCAGAGAATTAGTAGTTCTCAAAAAGGTGGCTTTGAATTCCAGCTTTTATAGCATCTTCAACAAAAAACAGTAAATTTTTAGAGAAACGAAAAGTCAAAGGAAAAGACTTTGAGTCTTTACTGGTGATGTTAACCTTCTCTAGTGCTTGTAAGGTTGCAAGGTTGGGCTACATCACTGTGACACCCTAACCCTGCTTTATCTCCAGCAAACAGGATACCTGTAGTCAGAAGTTCCCCTCTTGACCAGACCAGTGGAAACAGGGGAGATCCAAGATGGCAGGTCATTTGACCTCTGAAGAGCCTCTAACTTCATCATAACCTGATTACCATACAACTGGCACACCTACTGGCAGCCATAACAGGAAATACCTTACCATAAAAGGAAGGAAAAAGGGCAGCATCCAGATTCCTGGAAATCTCTGCCAATTTCCAGAAAAGACATGAATACTCCTCCCTTTCCTTTTCATGTCCAATACTTACATTAGAGAAACCCTATATTTTAAACCTATCACCCCTCACTAATTGATAAATTGGTTTCAGAGCCACACTTCTGCTTTTCCAATTTCTGGGCCATTAAATAAACACTTGCCCATGCCTGTAATCCCAGCACTTTGGGAAGCCAAGGTGGAAGGATTGCTTGAGCCTAGGAGTTTGAGACCTGCTTGGGCAACATAGTGAGACCCTATTTCTAAAAAAAAAAAATTAAAAATTTGGTCAAGTGTGGTGGCACACATCTGTGGTTCCAGCTACTGATGAGGCTGAGGTAAGATGATCCCTTGAGCCCAGGAGGTCAAGGCTGTAGTGAGCCATAATTGTGCCACTGCACTACATCCTGGGCAACACAGCAAGACCCTGTTAATACAGTAGCTAAAAAGAAATTATTTAGAAGGTTAGTGAGAGTAAGACAGTCCTCAATAAGGCTTCCCTTTTAACAAAAGCAGCCCCAAAATAATTTCTTTTCTAACAAAGAGCAGCCTGTAAAATTGAGTTGGAGACATAGATAAGCAAGCTGGAAGCTTGCATGGGTGAATGCCAGCAGCTGTGCCAATAGGAAAAGGCTAGGGGGCCAGGCATGTTCAACATGGCAGCTCCATCTTTCCTTTTCTTTGTCAACCACATGTACAGTAAATGAACTGACAACATGGCACTAGACAGGTAGAGAACCATCTGCATAATAAAAGATTAGGGTGGGGTGGCCAGCTTCTTCCTGCACTATGTAAATGGCACACCTGGTCAGACCAATCTTTTGGGCCCTACGCAAATCAGACACTGTCTCCTCAAGCTCATCTATAAACACCCCCTCCCTCCCCCAGCCCCGGCCCCTTTGTACATTTCACCACAGAACCAGAAGACCCACTTGGGAGCCCCTCTCTCTCTGCAGAAGAGAGTTTTCCTCTTTCTTTTGCCTATTAAACTTCCGGCCTTAAACTCACTCCTTGTGTGTCTATGTCCTTGATTTCCCTGGTGTGAGGCAAAAAGCCTCGGGTATTACCCCAGATGAACCACACTGCTTCAGTGTCTCAGAAAAACAAACAAATAAAAACCAAGCTTGCTCTGCTTGACACTCACTTTGTGTATTGTTTCTGCAACACCAAACGGAAAGAATCTCAGCTTTTCAGGCTACGGAATTTATCAGTATCAGTGACAACTATGGGAGGGTAAATAAATGGCAGATACATGCTAGTCAGTGTTAAATTAAATTTAACCAAAAGTTTCCTCCTTGCATATTTTGAGTTCTGTCTAAAGGATTCTCTGTTCATAGTAAACTGAAACCTAACTGGCTGTATACACAGACTGTAACCTACTCCTCTGCCAACCACTGAGTTTTGGCCAAAGGTGGCCAACTGTTCAAACCAGGTTCAAATGAGGCAAGCTCCAAGCTATAACCAGTCCAGCTGTTTCTGTATCTCACTTCCATTTTCTGTACATCTCACTTCCTTTTTCTGTCCATAAATCTACCACCTGGGTGTGCTGGAGTCTCTCTGAGCCTGCTCTGGCTCAGGAGGCTATTACCTGATTTGCAAATGGTTCTTTGCTCAATTAAACTCTGTTAAATTTAACTTGTCCAAGGTTTTTTTTTTTTTTTTTTTTTTTTTTTTTTACATTAGGAAAGCTTATTAATTTCGATTCCTCTGATACTATCTCCAGGCCTATAAGGGTCCAAAGCTGTTTTCAATGGTTAATAAAGGTTAGAGAGGTGGTAGAGAGGTAGGCAGGATAACTTTTGTCTTTGTAAATTGTAGATGCCAAGGCCCTCAGCCCCTTGAAGATCTGCTGAAAAATCAACTTGCAAAAGGCAGATTAATAGGAGAAAAGGCACACAAATTTATTTAACGTGTTATAGACAGCAGCCCTCAGAATGAAGCCCCAGCTTCCCTATGCAGTGCAGAAGCTTATTTACCGTTGAGGTTAAAGAAAGAATATGGGCTCAGAGCATGGCCAAAACCAGGTTTTAGTGCTAAAACAGGTTATGGAAGGGAGAAATGAAGAGACTTGGCTAGAAGGGGTAGTCTTGTCTAGAGGAATCCTCACAGGCAGCAGCTTTCAGGGGGAATAGATGTGTGTGTGTGTGTGTGTGCGCGCACGTGCGTGTGTGTGTTTTCCAGACCTTTAAAGGTGTCCAACTCTCGATTAATCTAAATCCAGACAAGGGAAGGCTTCGTTAATGAAGGTCTTTCCAGATGCAAATTTTCCTCACTAAAGACAGCTTTGCAGGGACACTTCTGTTTGCTGGCCCTCTGACAGCCAACTCAAAATAGGCCAAAGAAACATATTTAGGAGTGAAACATTTTTATTTCCTTCAAAATCTATGTTCTGCTTTAGGCAAATAGAGGCAGGGCTGAGAGCTTTCTTGTATCTACTTCTTAATTGTCTTCAGCTCAACAATTCTTCCTATTTTGGGGAGGCATATGCTGGTCTCCCACATTATCATCCTCTGTATGGCAGAAAACCTAGTCTTAAATAATCATATATTTCTCCACAGGCACAAGCTATTTTCTGAGTCCCCTAGACCTGGTTTTAACCACCCCTACCCTTATTTTTATAAGGAAAAGTAAAGAGAAAAAGGCTAGTAAAATGGAAATCTGCATACCCTCCACCTAGATTCACCTCCTGTCAACATTTTATATTTTACTTTAGCTTTCTCTTTCTCTCTGCACACAAATACTTTCCCTCCCTCTCTCTTTAAAAAATAAATAGGCAGTTTTAGTGTAGTCACTCAATGTCGCCCGGCCCATTCCATTGCACAGACAAAATCAATTCACTGAGATTGCAGCACAGCAGTAAGGAAGAGTTTAATTGACACGAGGCTAGCCATGTGGGAGATGGAGTAATTACTAAAATCAGTCTCCCCATAAGTTTGGAGCTTAGGGTTTTACAAGGATAGTTTGGTGGGCAGGGGGGCTAGGGAATGGGGAATGTTGATTGGTTGGGGATGAAATCACAGGGGTCTGCAAAACAGTTCTCATGCTCTCAGCCCACCTGTGGGGGGACTGTTTGAGTCACGAATTGAGGGTCTGTGTGGAGTCAGAAATGCAAAAGTCTAAAAAACATCTCAAAAAGCTAATCTTAGGTTTTACAATAGTGACGTTATCTAGGGGAATCACTGGGGAAATAGCAAGCTCTTGTTACCTCCAGAACAAGGGCTGGTAATCATTTAATTACATCTCAGCAGAATTCAGGCCCCTCTCATAACCACAACCCCTTGTGAACTGAGTTTTATAGAGGTGGTTTAGTTTGGAGAAGGGCTATTATCATCCTTGCTTTAAAGGTAAACCATAAACTAAATTCCTGCCAAAACTACTTGGCTTATGCCCAGGAATGACCAAGGACAACTTGGAGGTTAGAACCAAGATGGAGTAACTATGTCAGATTTCTCTTACTGTCAAAATTTTGCAAAGGCGTTTTCACTTCTGGCACCCAAATCTGCAAATGAGGTGAGTTGGGCTGACTAGCAAATCTCTAAGGACCCTGGGATTCAAAATTATATGTGAATGGGTGCTTTCTGTTTATATGCCCTTATTGTTCCTTAAAAAAATTAATGGTGTTGCAAACTCCTCTCTCACCCATACATTCCCGGGAAAATCAGCCAAATCCAGAATAAATGTGCATGATCCTTGCCAGTTGAAAAAGGATTAAAAAGAGAAAAAACACCTGGCACAGGCCCTTGAAATACTTTTGCTCAAGTCTATTAAACAAGGCACAAATAACACTTGGGGTTGGGATCATCTAATAATTTTTTTGTGAACACTATAACTAAAGATAGATATGAGCAGGGGCTTCATCAGGAAAGAAGGGCAAGGCTGGGCGCAGTGACTCACGCCTGTAATTCTAGCACTTTGGGAGGCTGAGAAGGGTAGATCACCTGAGGTCAGGGGTTTGAGGCCAGCCTCGCCAACATGGTGAAACCCCGAGTCTACTAAAAATGCAAAAATTAGCCAGGCGTGGTGGCAGGTGCCTGTAATCCCAGCTACTTGGAAGCCTGAGAGAGGTGAATCGCTTGAACCCAGGAGGTGGAGGTTACAGTGGGCACCATTGCACTCTAGCCTGAGTGATAGACCCCATCTTCAAAAAAAAAAAAAAAAAAAAAAAAAGAGAAACAAAAGAGAGGAGGGCAATGCACTCATATTCTCGGACCATTTCATTATAGAGTTCTTATTACCAGCATAATACTGCCTGCCACTCAGAGTCACACCTCTCTGCTCTACAAAGAAAGAAGCTGTCCTTGCAGTGGGTGACACCCATTGAGAATTACTGACTTCTCTCTTGCTGGAGAGAAATGTGGCACAGGAAACAGCAAAAATAATTCCGATCAATGGTTCTCAGGCAGTTTTGTAACTTACAGAGTATTTTCCCTTGGAGAGTTTGGTTCATCTAAGATCATGGAAACAGGAAGTGACAAACTCCACAGCAGCCACAGACAGGAGCTATGACCAGGGCCTCATTTGATGCTCACAGCAGTAAGGCCTGGCTCTATATGCCAACATAGGTATATAAAGAAAGGAAATTAAAATATGGTAAAACCCCATCTCCACCAAAAATACAAAAATTAGCTGGGCATGATGGCACATGACTGTAATCCCAGCTACTCGGGAGGCTGAGGCACGAGAATCGCTTGAACCCAGGAGGCATAGGTTGCAGTGAGCCGAGATCGCACCACTGCACTCCGGTCTGGGTGACAGAGCAAGACTGTCTCAAAAAATAACTACATAAATAAACAAAATAAATATTTTATCCCAAAATCTATTTCTGTGACATATTTTAAAAGGGCTATCACTTGGCCTATCACTTCTGACAGAAGTGGCTTTGCAAAGCTGTTTTAAGTGGGGAAAATTTGCATCTGTAGCGAACCGTCATTACTGTAGCCATGTCCCCTGCCCTTTCTATACCTTCCCCACTCCAGGAGAGACTAAGAGTCTGATACCTTTTAAAGTCTGAAAATAAACATTTACCATCTATTCTCTTTGGGGAAGGCTTCATCTATATAGCAAGGCCACCTTTGCTAGCCAAGCTTCTTTCTTTCTGTCTCTCTTAACATGTCTTGCCACTAAACCTGATTGACCTGTTTCTGGCCATGCTCTGAGTCTGCATTCTTTACTGTGGCCTCAGGATGGCACATAAGTTTCTGTTACTCATTGGGAAGTTGGGTTTTCATTTTGAAGGCTCCTGCATATACACATGTATTACTCCATTCTTACATTGTTATAAATACCTGAGACATGGTAATTTATTAAGAGGTTTAATTGGCTCATGGTTGTGCAGACTATACAGGTAGCAGGATGTTGGTACCTGCTCAACTTCTGCTCAGGAAACGTACAATCACCGTGGACGGCAAAGGGAGGAGCAGGCACTTCACATGGCCAGAGCAGGAGCAAGAAAGCAAGCGGGGAGGCGCTACACACTTTTAAATGATCAGATCTCATGAGAACACACTCACTATTGCGAGGACAGTTCCAAGAGGGATGGTACTAAACCATTCATGAGAAAACTGCCCCCATGATCCAATCACTTCCCACCAGGCCTCACCTCCAACATTGGGGATTACATTTCAATATGAGATTTGGGTAAGCACACATCCAAACTATACCCACATGTTAAGTAAATTTGTATACCTTTTCTCGTATTAATCAATCTGCTTTATGTCAGTGATTTTTAGCGAGCCTTTAGGAGGCCAAGAGCCTATGGCTCCTACAATACCATACAGTACATAGAGGCACTATATGCCAGGAATTAGAAATTTACACATGTGTTCTCGTACATCATTGCATTTGATGCTTAAGTTCCTATTACTTGCAACAAAGTATCTCACCTAATACAATAATGGAAAAGGTCTATTCCCTTGCCCTACTTTTCTCACATACCTGCAAAATAACAGTCCTGGCTGGGCACTGTGGCTCACGCCTGTAATCTCAGCACTTTGGGAGGCTGAGGCAGGCGTATCACTTAAGGTCAGGAGTTCGAGACCAGCCTGGCCAACATGGTGAAACCGTCTCTACTAAAAATACAAAAATGAGCCAGGCATGGTGGCGCATGCCTATAATCCCAGCTACTCAGGAGGCTGAGGCAGGAGAATTGCTTGAACCTGAGGGACGGAGGTTGCAGTGAGCCAAGATCATGCCACTGCACTCTAGCCTGGGCAACAGAGTGATATTCTGTCTGAAAAACCAAAACAACAACAAAAAACAGTTCTGCTGGACAAATGGAATTTATATTCTTTATCATATTATGTACTAGAGAATCTCCATACAGTATGAACCCTCTTAGGAAGATAATCAGGGCAAGACTTACTATCTCTATTTTGTAATGAGAAAATATTACTCAGGAAAAAAAAAGTATTTAATCTGTAATCTTTGCATTACACTCCAGCTATGTCACTATACATGCTGCTAGTATTAGGGAAGTTTAACCTCAAATAGTTTCCCAGAGTTAGGTAAAATGATCATAAATTTGATGTGGAAAAATAATTGCTTCAGTACAGTCAAGGAAGATAACTAGGAAAAACAAAATAAAGGGGAAGAGGTGTGGCTCTGAAATCAGATTAAAAATATTTGTATGATAACAAACATACTAGTGGAAATGAACAGATAATCTAGAAATAGATCCTAGTTTATGTGAGAATATATGATAAAATTAATAGTTCAGTTCAATGGGGGAAATCATGGATTTTTAAATAACTAGTACCTGTACAACTGGCTATTAATATGGGAGAAAAGAAAATTAAACTCTCTAATGTATACGTTCATACACACACTAACATCCAATTTTAGAAGATTAAATACCTAAATGTAAATACTTGTTGACTAAATAAATGAATGACAAATTGAAATAAAAACTCACACACAAAAAATCAGAATGACAGAGATAGGGAAGGCTTTCCCAGTCAAAATTTAAATCTAAAAACTCTAAGGGGAAAGATGAGCTTTTTACGATAAAGATAATATATCATAAACAAATGATATATTGAGAAAAATACATTTGTAATGCTTATCAGGTAAAAGATAAGTATCTCAAATAAACAAAAAATCCTACACTTTTTTCAGAAAAAGACAACCCAAGAGAAAAACAGAAAAAGGATACAAATAAACAGTTCACAGATAAACACCTCCAAATTGCCAATAAAACATATGAGAAAATGCTCAAAGTCAAGGACACATAATACCTTGTCAAGGATAAGATATCCTTTTACATCTATTAGACTAAAAAAAATTGAAGAGAGCTGTCATATTCATTGCTGGCAGCGATGTGGGGGAAAAGGACACGCTTTTACACTGATGATTTTTTAAAAAGGAACACGTTATTTATTTATTTTTTTATTAGGCAGAGTCTCATTCTGCCACCGAGGCTGGAGTACAGTGGCACATTCCCAGCTCTCTGCAACCTCCACCTCCCCGGCTCAATCAATCCTCCCCTCTCAGCCTCTTGAGTAGCTGGGACTACAGGCATGTACCACCATGCCCGGCTAATTTTTCTATTTTTTGTAGAGACGGGGTCTCCCTGTGTTGCTCAGGCTAGTCTTGAACTTTTGGGCTTACGTGATCTACCCGCCTCAGCCTCCCAAAGTGCTGGGATTACAAGGGTGAGCCACGGCACCTGGCCATGACTTGTGAAAAAAATATTTGGAAAGCAATCTTGGAACTTCCACTAAAATTTAAATATACATGTCCTTTGACTCAATAGTTTCACTCTTGGGATTCCATCCCATAAAAATAAAATCACTAGTTTGATAGAACATATAAAAATGTTAATGGCAGCATTCATTTATTCAACGCATTTTATTCAACAGCTATTTTATGCCTGACACTCTTTCAGGAGCTAGAGAACAGCAAAAAGATTCTTGCTGGGTAAATAATCTTGTTGGAGGAGATAGACAAAAAAATCTTAACAAGACAAAAAAATCTTAACAAGTAACTAAATACACCTTAGTATATTAGAAGCAGGTAAGTGTTTAAAAACAAGCAAGAGCACACAGTAAGGGAAATCAGCAGAGCTGAGATGGTAGGACAGGGGTGCGAGCTGCAATTTCAAATAGGTGGGTATCTTACTCAGCTGGGGCTGCTATCACAAATTACCATAGACTAGATGACTTAGACAACAAATGTTTATTTCTCAGAGTTCTGTATGCTGGGAAGTCCAAGGTCAAGGGGCCGGCCGATTCAGGTCCTGGTGAAGAAGGTCCACTTCCTGGTTTGCAGAAGGTGTGGCAGCGTAAACATGATAGATAGAAGAGGCAAGCTCTCTCCTGTCTTTTCTTAGAAGGGTACTAATTCTATCATGAGGGCTTCCCTCTCATGACCTAATTACTCTCTAGAGATCCCACCTCCAAATACCATGACTTTGGGAATTAGAGTTTCAACATGTGAATTCTGGGGGCATACAAACATTCAATTTATTGCAGGAGGCCTCCCTAAGAAGGGAGTTGAGCTGATGCTTGAAGGAGGCAAGGGATATCTGGGTAAAGAGCCTTTCAGACAGAGGTACAACTAGTGCAAGACACGAAGGCAAGAGCCTGCCTGGCATGTTCAAGGAACATGAACGAGACTGGTATAGGGTGGATGGAGCAGGTTGAACAAGAGGGACAGCAGACTAAAGTCAGAGAGAAATTGGTTGCGGGGAGGGTAGGCAGGGGTGATATGTTACATGTGGGATCTGGGAGGCCACTATAAAGACTTTGGCTTTTATTTAGCAGTAAAACAGGGAGTCACTGCAGGGTTTTGAGCAGAAGAGTAACATGATCTGATTTATGCTTTAAAGGATTAATCTGTCTGCTTTAGAAAATAAACTGTTATTCAGAGAAGAGAGAGAGGAGAGAAGTAAGATGAATGCCCAGCAACAAGAAAATGGTTGAGTTATACCAGTTGGCTAAGAAAGATTTTAGAGAGGGATTATTGAATGAAAAATGCAAAATGGAAGGAAGCATATTAAAATCTATTTTGGTAAGATAAATAACCACCAAAGAGAGGAATATGGGAAAGAAGGAAAGCAAGCAAACAGAAACAGACTATATTTTTTAAAAAAAATGCCAACATGATATAATCACACACATCTTTATGTCAAATTATATGGGTATGTCTTTATGTGGCATACACAGCCTCTGGGGAGTGGACTCCCAAATCGCCTATAACCACCCAATGGCTTCTTCCTGCCTGCTGTCCAGATAGAGCCAATTTATCAAGACAGGGGAATTGCAATAGACGAACAGTTTAATACACATAGAGTCAGCTAAATGAAGACTGGTGATTTACTATCACTTGAATCAGCCTCCCCTTAAATTTGGAGGCTAGAGTTTTGTTATTTTTCTGTTTGTTTTTTGAGATAGGGTCTCAGTGTATCACCCAGGCTGGAGCGCAGTGACACGATCATGGCTCACTACAGCCTCAACCTCCCAGGCCCAAGTGATCCTCCTTTGCCTCAGTTTCCTGAGTAGCTGGGACCACAGGCATGTGCCAGCATGCTCGGTCAATTTTTAGTTTTTTTAAAGAGATGTGGTCTCCAAGTGTTGCCCAGGCTGGTCTTGAACTCTTGAGCTTAAGGTATCTTCCCACCTTAGCCTCCCAAAATGCTGGGATTACAGGTGTGAACCACCATGCCTAGTTAGAGGCTAGAGTTTTTTAAAGATAGTTTTGTGGGCAGGGGGCTAGGGAAGGAGTGGTGCTGATGGGTTGGGGATATCATACGGGGGTGAAAAATGGTCCTCCTGTGCTGAGTTCACTTCTGGGTGGGGTCCACAGGACCTTTGAGTCATGAGTCTTGGGTCTGGGTGGAGCCATCTGATCATCAGAAATGCAAAAGCCTGAAAAGACATCTCAAAAGGCTAATCTTGGCTTCTACAATAATGATGTTATTTACAGAAGTAATTGGGGAAAGTGCAAATATTGTGACCTCCAGAATAATGACTGGTAATCACTTAACTATGACTACACCTTAGCAGAATTCAGGCTCCTGTCATCCTCCCAATCTGGTGGCTTTTCATTAATTTAACAAAGGACATTTAGGTTTTGAAAGGGTTATTATCATTTAAACTATGAATTAAATTTCTCCCAATGTTAGCTTGGCCCATGCCCAGCAATGACTAAGTGCAGTTTGGAAGTTAAGGCAAAATAAAGTTGGTTAGGTCAGATCTCTTTCACTGTCATAATTTTCGCAAAGGTGGTTTCACTTCTAAATTACAGGAGAAACCAGGATGTAGTGAATAAGGTCTGATCTTGTTAACGAATTTATAGTCAATGAGTTCAGAGGCACTGAAGTACTCTTGGCTGGGGGGTGGGGGGAGGGTAAAATATACCCCCCCCATAAATTTTGGATAATCTTTTGTCTTATTATTAACATAATGATATTCACATGTAATCAATGACTTATTTTAATTTTATTTTTTGAGACAGAGTCTCCCTCTGTTGCCCAGGCTGGAGTGCAGTGGCATGATATTGGCTCACTGCAACCTCTGCCTCCGGGGTTCAAGCCATTCTTGTGCTCAGCCTCCTGAGTGGCTAAATTTTGTATTTTTAGTAAAGACGGGGTTTCACCATGTTGCGCAGGCTCCACTCAAACTCCTGGCTTCAAGTGATCTGCCTGCCTTGGCCTCCCAAAGTGCTGGGATTACAGGCGTGAGTCACCATGCCTGGCCTAATCAATGACTTCTAAATTACTTTGTTTTAACTTGAAAATCTCCAGTATAACTGTATTTCTGACAGTCTATCTCCAACTGGGGAGAAATTACGGCATAGGCCAGGCCCAAATCTGGCACCTCTCCCTTATTTGAGATTTTATGAGTAACCAGTGGATTCTAAACAAACCTTCTAGACAACCCACTGATAAGAGCAGCAATTCAGTTTATCAGCTGTAAATTACCAACATGAAAACAAGTCAATATTTTTATCTCTACACCTCCTTCTTATCTCCCCCAGGGATAAAAATGGAGAGAAAGGTTTGTTTAAAAGTGCTGGCAAAGCAGTTAATTGCAGTGCTTATCAGCCAGCAGAGTTTCATTAAGGCTTGTTTAAGAAAAAAAATCTCACTAGTCCTAAAAGCTCCTTTGCTGTGTTTAGCTGAGTACCTTTACAAGTACAGATGTCAACTAAACATCAAATGAAGATTAATGAGTTCAGCAAATTGATTAGTCTTTTTTCTCTTCTCTTCTGATGTTGAATCTATGTATCTTGCTCAATTTCACATCCCACATTTCACAAGGAGCCTTGGTAATGTTACTGACAGTATCTCACCTGTATGTAATGACTAGTGCACAAACACTTTTATGTACATCATCTAATTTCATTGTGATCATAACTCTGAGATACAGACAGTGAAGGCATTATTATTTCTGCTTATTAGAAGATAAAAGCAGAGCCCAGAGCGTTAAAAGTGGCTTGTTCTAGGTCACAGAGTTAGCAAGTAGCCAAGGTGACACTAGAATGTCAGAATAATGATTCCCCTTTGAATGAGAAAGCCATTATGTCATCCTGCTGCCTGGTTTGGCAACTCAGGGATGTAGTTGCATCTTATTTTCTTAGTTTTCCCCGAGGGACAGCTGAAATAAGGAAGATTTTGAAAGTGAAGAGCCAGCTGCATTGATGATATCCAAGAATAGGATTTTGACTATCAGGGCTGTCGCATCCTAGGCCAGGAATATGGATACAACATCAGGGGACAAGAAGAATGCCTTCGCCTGCTCGTGATTTATAACCTGAGAAAGAGTTCCTTACACTGGAACATAAAAGCAAGAAAGAAGAATGACTAGAGAAAATCACAGTAATTCCCACTAGGAATTCATTGAGAAAGGATTCAACTACAGCACTTATGATCTCAAAAGTCTATATAGTTCTGCACAAAGAGTAGGAATGACCATACTAAACATGAAATTTTCATCCAAGTAGGGAACTATAGTCTCACAGGTATCAAGGAGATATGGTGGGTTGAGGATCTCACCTAATATGAACAAAACAAAAGCTGAATCATACAAGAAAAATATTTAACAGAAGAGAGAAGGGAGTCATGTGGAATGTTAAGAAGGTGTGACGTTAGCTGGAAATCCAGACTGAAATAGACTCACAAGAGTATTTGGGTGAAGCAAAAAGAGAGAGAAACAGGAATTCTACCTGTAGGGGTATGCTTCTTATAAAAAAGGCTACAGCGAACATTATTAAGAGAGGCACAAATCTCAAGATGGAACAACAGACCAGAAAAGAACCCAAGTTTCTTTAAACAAGCAGACTTCTAGACCCATAAGAAATTGCAGATCTGCTGGAGGAAAAACAGTTGTTGGCAAAATTATGAAAAATAATAAAAAAAAAAGACAAAATTCCAACTTCAATTATTTTTTTCTCCCATGGCATATATGCAAAATAATCTGTGAAAGACAAGACTGGACACAAGCCATGTTAAGGTTTCCAGGGAGGGGTGCAAGACAGACTCCAGAAACAACAAACCATTGCTATGCAATAAAAATTCCAGCATCGGGTATTTAGCAGATGGTTTTCCATTTAGAATGGAAAGCAGTGATCTTCAGAAGCCACCATGGGGTCTGAAGTGCAAGCATGACAAAGTAACCTAATTTCTTCTGACATGGTGGCAGGATTGACAGAGCAGAGGGATGCAGATAAACTTGCATTAGCAACATTTCTGACATTCTCTCATGATATTGGAAAAAGTAAACACATGGGCTGGATACTAGTATAAAGAGTTAAACTTGTAGCTTTTTGGACTTGCCCAAAGAGTACTGATTGATGCATCCATGTCAGCTTGACAACAAAGGAGACTTTAATTGATGCTATTGGTCTTGGTCCCAGGCATGGTCTTGATTAAAAATTTTGTTAAAAACTTGAGCAAAAATACAAAGCGGTGTGCTGCAGCTGGCTTGTGAAAGCTGATAGCTACATTTTCAAAAAATTTGTCAGTAAGTCAACATCATGTCACTAGTTTGTAGTCATGTAGTCATGGTGGGAGCATTTAGACTACAGAAATTAGCAAGCACAGTAACACAGGGCCTTTTCTTTTCCCTACCAACAAGAGCATATTGTTAAACATTTCCTGCCATACCACTGCATAGAAAACAGGTATGTAAGTTAGGACTGTTTTCACTAAAGCTAAAATTGGTTTAAACAAAAAACAAGCCAACAAAAGCCCCAGCAATTTGTTTCAAGTAACATGTAAAAGATACACTTTTTGAAGGCCACAGTTTGAATATACACCTAGAACAAAAACATTGAGTCACATAAGTGACAATTAAAAGTATCCTGATTTTCCTGAATGCTACCTCTAACCATAAGCAAAATCCAAGCTTTCTGAGGTCATTATAATTTGATAATTCCTATGCAATCAGCTAAAACAAGTAAGATTAGGCGGAACTGCAGCCCTAAAATGAAAGTGAGTTTCAAGTAGCTAGTCGTAATAGGAAAAAATGTACTTCCTCATTCACGTTTTTTCTTTTTATTTATTTTTTAGCTGGAGTCTCGCTCTTTCGCCCAGGCTTGAGTATAGTGGCATGATCTTGCCTCACTGCAGCCTCTGCCTCCCGGGTTCAAGCAATTCTCCTGCCTCAGCCTCCTGAGTAGCTGGGTGCCACCCCCCAACCCAATGCCACACCTGGCTAATTTTTGTAGTTTTAGTAGAGACGGGGTTTTATTATGGTGGTCAGGCTGGTTTCAAACTCTTGGCATCAAGTCATCTGCCTGCCTTGGCCTCCCAAAGTGCTAGGATTACAGGCATGAGCCACTGTGCCCAGCCTCATTCATGTTTTATAACTATAGTTTTATAACTGTAGCCTCAAGCTATAACTGCTATGAGCTGAAGTTCTTAACACTTTTAGGTTCAAGTCTACCAAATCATGACCTGTATTTTCTCTTATTGAATGAAAATACACTTTAAAATTTTCCTAACTTGATCTAGTTTTATTTTTCACACTTTTGGTGTCAGAAGTAGGATCCAAAGAATTCCACACTTCTCCTTCAAAGCCAGTGAGTAACCAGATACTAGTACCTACAGAGCCCATTATACTCACTATTTTCTTGCTGATCATGGAGTTAGAGTAACGAGAAATATTCTGTTGTTTTCTTCTGAGCTTGGGTAAGTCACCTTTTCTATTTGATAAGGAAGGAAGGGTTATTGGTTTCCTAGATTTCAGAAGAATAGCTCCTTTGGCTAGATTCCCCATAGCTTACTTGGAATCCAAGGGAAACCGAAGGGAAGGCCAGAATAGGTTTTTCCAAGTCCAAAATAACTGGAAATCAATCTTTCATCTGGAAATCTGGTTGTTCACATGTTTAAAAACTATGGACTTAAATCTTGTGTCTTCTTGGAAAAACGGGTGAAATTTACTACAGATAATTTGGAATTACAGTGGTCACTTTGAGGAACCTTTAACCTAGGTAAAACTAGTTCATCTTTGAGGTGCCCTTGAAAAAGAAAGGATATAAAACCTCTCAAAAATGATAGAATGCATTCTTTGATTAGCATGCAGAGACTTCTAAAAGAATGATTCTAAAATAACTTATCTTAAAAAAAATCTTTATGGTGTGCTAATAAGAAATTAAAGGCTAAATATTTCTGATGAATACAGACGTGAAAATTCTCAACAAAATACTAGCAAACAAAATCCAGCAGTGAATCTAAAAGCTAATCCATCACGATCAAGCAGGTTTTATTCCTGGATACTAGGTTGCTTCAATATATGCAAATCAATAAATTCACCACACAAACAGAACTAAAAACAAAAACCATATTATCTCAATAGATGAAGAAAAGGCTTTGGATGAAATTCAACATCCTTTTATGATAAAAACCCTCAACATACTAGGCATCAAAGGAACATACCTCAAAAAAGAAAAACCATCTGACAACCCCATAGCCAAGATCATACTGAATGGGCAAAAGCTGGAGGCATTTCCCTTTAGAGCCAGAACAAGACAAGGATGCCCAATCTTACCACTCCTATTCAACATAGTTCCGAAAGTCCTAGCTAGAGTAATCAATAAAAGGCATCTAAATAGGAAGCGAGGAGGTCAAACTATCTCCCTTTGCAAATGATGGGATTCTATACCTAGAAAATCCCATAGTCTTTGCCCAAAGGCTCCTAGATCTGATAAACAACTTCAAGCAAAGTTTCAAGATACAAAAATCAATGTATAAAAATCAGTAGCATTTCTGTACACTAATAATGTCCAAGCTGAGAGCCAAATCAAGAATGCAATCCCATTCACAATAGCCACAAAAAGAGTAAAATACTTAGGAATACAACTAACTGAGGAAATGAAAGGTATCTACAATGAGAATTACAAAACACTACTGAAAGACACCAGAGATGATACTCACAAAGGGAAAAACATTCCAATCTCATGAGTTGGAAGAATCAATATTGTTAAAACGACCGTATGACCCAAAGGAATTTACAGATTCTAAGCTATTCCTATCAAACTACCAATGACACTTTTCAAAGAATTAGAAAAAAACTATTCTAAAATTCATATGGAATCAAAAAAGAGCCAGAATAGCCAAAGCAATCCTAAGCAAAAAGGACAAAGGCATAGGCATCATACTACCTGACTTCAAACTATACTACAAGGCTACAGTAATCAAAACAGCATTTTACCGGCACAAAAACAGACACATAGACCAACAGAACAGAATAGAGAACCCAGAAATAAAGCGACATACCAACAATCATCTGACCTTTGACAATGTTGACAATAGCAAGCAATGGGGAAAAGACTCCCTATTCAATAAATGGTGCTGGGATAACTGACTAGCCATATGCAGAAGATTGAAACTGAACCCCTTCCTTTTACCATATATAAAAATCAACTCAATATAGATCAAAGACTTAAATATAAAACCTGAAGATGGCTGACTAGAAACAGCTGTGGTCAGAGGCTCCCACTAAGAAGAAAAAGAATGGTGAGTGAATGCTGCACCAGCAACTGAGGTATCCAGGTTCTCTCAGTGGGACTGACTAGGCAGTTGGCATGACCTACAGAGAGTGAGGAAAAGCAGGATGGTGCAACACCTCACCTGTAAGCCATACAGGGCAAGAGGAGCTCCCACTCCCAGCCAAGGGAGGCTATGAGTAATCGTGCTACCCTGCCCGGGAAACCATGCTTTTTCCATGGATGTGCGCAACCTTGGGATCAGAAAATCCCTTTCATGAGCCTACACTACTAGGGCCTTGGGTCCCAAGCACAGAGCTGTGCAGATTCTCAGCAGCCACTTGGCTGGAGACTGCCTAAGACTATAGAGTTTCCTGGGGGGAAGGGGCAGCCATCATCACTGTGGCTACCTGCTGAGCTCCCTGGGGCTGCCTGCTGAGCGGCTGCCATTACTGCAGCTCCACTCTGCCATGGGAGACTGGACGGTTTGGACCAAGGAGGAATTCCACACAGCACAGCATAGTGGCTGTGGCAGATTGTGGCCAGACTACCTCTTTAAGCCAGGCCCTGACCCATGGCTCCTCACTGGGCAAGGCATCCCTGCAGAAATTTCAGCAACTCCAGCCAGGGGTTTAGGGAAAAAACTGATATCCCTGGGAATGAGCCCCTGTGCGGAGGGATGGCTATGGTCTCCATGGATCAGCAGACTTAGTCTTTCCCCCTGCTGGCTCTGAGGAATTGGAGCAATCCGGACAAGTGGGATTCCCCCAAGCACAGCGTAACCCCTCCACCAAGGAATAGCCAGAGTGCTTTGTTAAGCAGGTCCCACATCCTGTGCCTCCTGACTAAGTGAGACTCCCCAACAGGGGTTGCCAGACACCTGATACAGGAGCATTCCCACTGGTATCATGTCGGTGTCCCTCTGGGACAGAGATCCCAGAGGAAGGAGAAGGCAGCCATCATTGCTGTTCTGCACCACCACTCTAGGTGCAGAAGGGACCCAGGTGAATAGGGTGTGCAGTGGACCTCCAGCAAACTGAAGCCCCCCTACAGAAGAGGGACCTGACTGTTAAAAGAAAAACAAACCAACAGAAAGCAACAACAACAAAAAAGTCCCCACAAAAACCCCATCCAGGGCTGGGTGCGGTGGCTCACACTTGTAATCCCAGCACTTTTGGAGGCCGAGGCGGGTGGATCACAAGGTCAGGAGATCAAGACCATCCTGGCTAACACAGTGAAACCCTGTCTCTACTATAAAAATTAGCCGGGCGTGGTGGCACATGCCTGTAGTCCCAGCTACTCAGGAGGCTAAGGCAGGAGAATCACTTGAACCTGTCAGGTGGAAGTTGCAGTGAACCGAGATCATGCCATTGCCCTCCAGCCTAGGCAACAGAGCCAAGGCTCCATCTCAAAAAAAAAAAAAAAAAGGAAAAAACCACACCACCACCACCACCCATCCAAATGTCAGCAGCCTCAGAGATCAGAGCTAGACCAACTCACAAAGATGAGAAAGAATCAATGAAGAAATGTTGAAAACTCAAAATGCCAGAGTGACTCTTCTTCTCCAAATGATCACAACACCTCTCCAGCAAGGGCACAGAACTGGGCAAAGGCTGAGATGGATGAATTGGGTAATAACAATCTTCACTGAGCTAAAGAAGCATGTTCTAACCCAATGCACAGAAGCTAAGAACCATGATAAAACATTACAGGAGTTGTTACCCAGAATAACCAGTTTAGAGAAGAACATAAATGACCTGAGAGAGCTGAAAAACACAACATGAAAACTTCACAATGCAACCACAAGTATCAATAAATAGACCAAGCAGAGGAAACAGACCAAGCAGAGGAAAGAATTTCAAAGCCTGAAGACTATCTTTATTAAATAAGACAGACAGACAAGATTAGAAAAAAAAAAAAAAAGAATAAAAAGGAATGAACAAAACATCTGAGAACTATGGTATTATGTAAAAAGACTGAACCTAAAACTGGTTGGGGCACCTGAAAGAGACAGGGAGAATGGAACCAAATTGGAAAACATACTTCAGGGTTTCATCCAGGAGAACTTCTCCAACCTAGCAATAGAGGCCAACATTCAAATTCAGGAAATACAGAGAACACCACTAAGATACTCCATGAGAGGATCAGCACGAAGACACATAATCATCAGATTCTCCAAGGTCAAAATGAAGGAAGAAATTTAAGGGCAGCCAGAGAGAAAGGCCAGGTCACCTACAAAGGGAAGTCCATCAGACTAACAGTGGACCTCTCAGCAGAAACCCTACAAGCCAGAAGAGATTGGGGACCAATATTCAATACTCTTAAATAAAATAATTTCCAACCAAGAATTTCATATCTGGCCAAACTAAGCTTCATAAGTGAAGAAGAAATGAAATCCTTTTCAGACAATCAAATGCTGAGGAATTAATCACTACTAGGCCTACCTTGCAAGAGCTCCTGAAAGAAGCACTAAATATGGATTGAAACATCATTACCAGCCACTGCAAAAACACACTAATGTACAAAGACCAATGACACTAGGAAGCAACTATATCAATAAGTCTGCAAAATAACAAGCTAGCATCATGATAATAGGATCAAATTCACACATAACAATATTAACCTTAAATGTAAATAGGCTAATTTCCCCAATTAAAAGATACAGAATGGCAAGATGGACAAGGAGTCAAGACCTATTGGTGTGCTGTATTCAAGAGACCCATCTCACATGCAAAGACACACACAGGCTCAAAATAAAGGGATGGAGGAAAATTTACCAAGCAAATGAAAGCAAAAGAAAACGGGTTGCAATACTAGTTTCTGACAAAACAGACTTTAAACCAACAAAGATCAAAAAAGACAAAGAAGGGCATTATGTAATAGTAAAGAGATCAATTCAACAAGAAGATCTAACTCTTCTAAGTATATAAGCACCCAATACAGGAGCACCCAGATTCATAAAACAACTTATTAGAGATCTACAAGGAGACTTAGACCACTACACAATAATAGTGGGAGGCTTTAACACCTCACTGTCAATATTAGACATATTATCAAGACAGAAAATCAACAAAGATATTCAGGACTTGAACTCAGCTCTGGATCAAGTGGACCTGATAGATATCTGATATGGTTTGGCTGTGTCCCCACCCAAATCTCCTCTTGAATTCCCACATGTTGTGTGAGGGACCCAGTGGGAGGTAACTGAATCATGGGGGGAAATCTTTCCCATGCTGTTCTCATGATAGTGAATAAGTCTCATGAGATCTGATGGTTTTAAAAAGAGGAGTTCCCCTGCATAAGCTCTCCTCTTTGCCTGCCACCAGCCATGTAAGATGTGTCTTGCTTCTACCATGATTGTGAGGCTTCCCCAGCCACGTGGAACTGTAAGTTTAATTAATTAAACCTCTTTCTTCTGTAAATTGCCCAGTCTTGAGTATGTCTTTATTGGCAGCAAGAAAATGAACTAATATAATATCTACAGAACACTCCGCCCCAAAACAACAGAATATACATTCTTCTGGGTGCCACATGGCACTTGCTCTAAAATCGATCACATAATTGGAAGTAAAACACTCCTCAGCAAATGCAAAGAAACCGAAATCATAACAGTCTCTCAGGCAACAGTGCAATCAAATTAGAATTCAAGATTAAGAGACTTACTCAAAACCACACAACTACATGGAAATTGAACAATTTGCTCCTGTATGACTCCTAGGTAAATAACGAAATTAAGGCTGAAATCAAGAAGTTCTTTGAATCCAATGAGAACAAAGAGACAATGTACCAGAATCTTGGGATGCAGCTAAAGCTGTGTTAAGAAGAAAATTTATAGCACTAAATGCCCACATCAAAAAATGAGAAAGATCTCAAATTGACATCTTAACATCACAACTAAAAGAACTAGAGAACAAAGAGCAAAAAAACTCCAAAGCCTGCAGAAGACAAGAAATAACCAAGATCAGAGCAGAACTGAAGGAGATACAGACATGAAGAACCCTTCAAAAAAATCATTGAAGCCAGGAAATGGTTTTTTTGGGAAAAGTAATAAAATAGACCACTAGCTAAACTTATTAATAAAGAAGAAAAAAGAGAATAATAGACACAATAAAAAAATGATAAAGGGGATATCACCACTGACCCCACAGAAATACAAACAACCATCAGAGAATACTGTAAACACCTCTATGCAAATAAACTAGAATACCTAGAAGAAACTGACAAATTCCTGAACACATACATCCTCCCAAGACTGAACCAGGAAGAAGTTGAATCCCTGAGTAAACCAATAACAAATTCTGAAATTGAGGCAGTAATAAATAGGCTACCAATCAAAGAAAACCCAGGACCAGATGGATTTACAGCTGAATTCTACCAGAGGCACAAAGAGGAGCTGGTACCATTTCTTCTGAAACTATTCCAAACAACTGAAAAGGAGGAACTTCTCCCTAACTCATTTTATGAGGTCAGCATCATCCTGATACTAAAATGGCAGAGATATAACAACAACAACAACAAAAATTTCAGGCCAATATCCCCAATGAACACTGATGCAAAAATTCTCAAAAAATACTCACAAACTGAATCCAGCAGCACATCAAAAACTTATCCACCACAATCAAGTAGGCTTCATCCCCAGGACACAAGGCTGGTTCAACATATGCAAATCAACAAATGTATTCATCACATAAAATAAAACAAAGACTACATGATTATCTCAATAGATGCAGAAAAGGCCTACAATACAATTTAACATCTCTTCATGTTAAAAACTCTCAATAAACTAGGTATTGATGAAACATACCTGAAAATAGTAAGATCCATTTATGACAAACCCACAGCCAATATCATACTGAATGGGCAAAAGCTGGAAGCATTCACTGTGAAAACCAGCCCAAGGATTCCCTCTCTCACCACTCCTATTGGAAGTATTGGAACACAGTATTGGAAGTCCCGGCCAGGGCAATCAAGCAAGAGAAAGAAATAAAAGGTATTCAAATAGGAAGATAGGAAGTTATACTGTCTCTGTTTGCAGATGACATGATCCTATATCTAAAAAACACCATCATCTCAGCCTGAAAGCTTCTTAAGCTTATAAGCAACTTCAGCAAAGTCTCAGGATACAAATTCAATGGGCAAAAATCACAAGCATTTCTATACATCAAAAATAGACAAGCAGAGAGCCAAATCATGAATGACCTGCCACTCACAATTGCTATAAAGAGAATAAAATACCTAGGAATATAGGTAACAAGGGAAGTGAAGAACCTCTTCAAGGAGAATGACAAACCACTGCTCAAGGAAATAAGAGAGGACACACATGGAAAAATATTTCATGCTCATGAATAGGAAGAATCAATATCATGAAAATGGCCATATCTCCCAAAGTAATTTATAGATTCAATGCTATTTCCATTAAACTATCATTGACACTTTTCACACAATTAGAAAAAACTACTTTAAAATTCATATGGAACAAAAAAAAGAGCGTGTATAGCCAAGACAATCCTAAGCAAAAAGAACAAAGCTGGAGGCATCACACTACCTGACTTCAAACTATTCTACAAGGTTATAGTAACCAAAACAGCATGGTACTTGTACAAAAACAAACACATAGACCAATGGAACCGAATAGAGATTTCAGAAATAAGACTGCATATCTACAACTGTCTGATGTTTCACAAACCTGACAAAAACAAGCAATAGGGAAAGGATTTCCTATTTAATAAATGGTGCTGGGCAGAACTGGCTAGCCATATGCAAAAACTGAAACTGGACCCCCTTCCCTTTTTTTTTTGTTTTGACATGAAGTCTTGCTTTGTCACTCAGACTGGAGTGCAGTGGTACAATCTCGGTTCACTGCAACCTCTGCCTCCTGGATTCAAGCAATTCTCCTGCCTCAGCCTCCCAAGTAGCTGGGACTACAGGTGTGTGCCACCACACCCAGCTATTTTTTGTATTTTTAGTAGAGACAGGGTTTCACTATGTTGGCCAGGCTGGTCTTGAACTCCTGACCTCAAGTAATCCACCTGCCTTGGCCTCCCACAGTGCTGAGATTACAAGTGTGAGCCACTGTGCCTGGCTGCTTTCCTTCTTATACAAACATTAACTCAAAATGGAGTAAAGAATTAAATGTAAAATCCCAAACCATAAAAACTGTAGAAGTAAATCTAGGCAATACCACTCAGGACATAGGCACAGGCAAACATTTCATGATGAAAATGTCAAAAGCAATTGCAACAACAACAAAACAAAAACAAACAAAAGAAAAGCAATTGTAACAAAAGCAAAAATTGACAAATGGGATCTAATTAAACAGCTTCTGCACAGCAAAACAAATTATCATCAGAGCAAACAGATTACGAAAACAATGGGAGAAAATATTTGCAATTTATCCATCTGATAAAGGTCTAATATCAAGAATCTACAAGGAACTTAAACAAACTTACAAGAAGAAAAACAAACCCATTAAAAAGTGGGCAAGGACATAAACAGACACTTCTTAAGAGGAGACATTTATGTGGCCAACAAACATATGAAAAAAAACCCCAACATCACTGACCATTAGAGAAATGCATATCAAAATCACAATGAGATCTCACCTCATGCCAGTCACAACGGTGATTATTAAAAAGTCAAGAAACAACAGATACTGGCAAGGCTGAGGAGAAACGGGAACGCTTTTACACTGCTGGTAGGAATGTAAATTAGTTCAACCATTGTGGAAGACAGTGTGATGATTCCCTAAAGACCTAGAACCAGAAATCCATTTGACCCAGCAATCCCATTACTGGGTATATACCCAGAGAAATATAAATCATTCTATTATGAAGATACATGTACATGTATGTTCATTGCAGCACTATTCACAATAGCAAAGACATTGAATCAACCCAAATGGCCATCAATAATAGACTGGAGAAAGAAAATGTGGTACATATAAACCATGGAATACTATACAGCCACAAAAGGAATGAGATCATGGCCTTTGCAGAGACATGGGTGGAGCTGGAAGCCATTATCCTCAGCAAACTAACAAAGGAACAGAAAACCAAACACCGCATGTTCTCACTTTTAAGTAGGAGCTGAACAATGAGAACACATGGACTCAGGGAGGGGAACAACACACACTGGGGCGTGTTGGTTTTGGGATACAGGAGAAGGAAGAGCATCAGGATAAATAGCTAATGCATGTGAGGCTTAACACCTAGGTGATGGGTTGATAGGTGCAGCAAACCACCATGGCAAACATTTACATATGTAACAAACCTGCAAGTCCCACATATGTATCCCAGAACATAAAATAAATTAAATTAGATTAAAAAATAAAAACAAAAATAAAACCTAAAACTATAAAACCTCAAGAAGAAACCCTAGAAAATACCTTTCTGGACATAGGCCCTGGCAAAGATTTTATTATGAAGACTCCAAAAACAATTGCAACAAAAATAAAAATTGACGAGCAGGACCTAATTAAACTAAAGAGCTTCTCCACAGGAAAAACAAAACAAAACAATAAAACAAAAACAAACAAAACCTATTGACAGAATAATTAGACAACTTACAGAATGGGAGAAAATATTTGCAAACTATGCATCTGACAAAGACCTAATATCTAAAATCCATAATGAACTTAACCAAACAACTCTATTCAAAAACGGGCAAAGTACATGAACAGACACTTCTCAAAAGACATACATGGGGCCAACAAGCATATGAAAAACTGATCGGCTGGGCATGGTGGCTCACACCTGTAATTCCAGAACCTTCGGAGGCCAAGGTGTGTGGATCATGAAGTCAGAAGTTCAAGACCATTCTGGCCAACATAGTGAAACCCTGTCTCTACTAAAAATACAAAAAAAAATTTAGCCAGGTGTGGTGGTGTGCACCTGTAATCCCAGCTACTCAGGAGACTGAGGCAGGAGAACCAAGTGAACCCGGGAGGCGGAGGTTGCAGTGAGCCGAGATTGCGCAATTGCATTCTAGGCCAGGCGACAGTGCAAAACTCTGTCTCAAAAAAAAAGAAGAAGAAGAAGAAGAAAAACTGCTCAACATCACTAATCATTAGAGAAATGCAAATCAAAACCACAATGAGATATCATTTCACACCAGTAAGAATGGCTATTATTAAAGTAAAAAAAATAACAGATGCTGATGAGATTGTAGTGAAAAGAGAACACTCATACATTGCTGATGGGAATGTAAATTAGTTCAGCCACCATGGAAAGCAGTTTGGAGATTTCTCGAAGAAGTTACAACAGAACTTCCACTTGACCCAGCAATCCCATTACTGGGTATATACCTGGAGCAATACACATTATTCTGCCATAAAGACACATGCACACATGTTTGTCACAGCACTACTCACAATAGCAAAGACATGGAATCAACCTAGATGCTCATCAGTGGTGGACTGAATAAATACAATGTGGTACATATACACCATGGAATATTACGCAAACATAAAAAAGAATGGAATTATGTCCTTTTTAGCAACATGGATGGAGCTGGAGGTCATTATCCTAAGTCAACACAGGAACGGAAAACCAAAAACTTCATATTCTCACTTATACATTGAGTACGCAAGGACACCAAGAGAGGAACAATAGACACTGAGGCCTACTTGAGAGTGGAGAATTGGAGGAGGGTACGGATTGAAAAACTACCTATTGGGAACTATGCCACCTACTTGGGTGCCAAAATAATCTGTACACCAAACCGCTGCAACACACGATTTATACTTAAGTAACAAACCTGCACATGTACCCCGCAGAACCTAAAATAAAAGTTGGAAGGAAAAAACAAAAGTAGGAAGTATTCCCGTGAAATCTTTATCAAATATTAAAGCACAGGCTATTCCAATTTAAAAATAACAGAATCATAAGCACAAAAAATAAAAGGAAATTAAAGACTAAAATTCAGACTGATTCAACTGATGTGAGGGAACAACTTGTTAATCCCTCTGCTCTTCCTACCTTCCATTGCCTGATTACTCTGAATACACTAACTCTTGTGCCTTTTCTCTTTCCCCTTGAACTCTCTAGCAACAGATGTCCTTTAATATAGGGATCTTCTAATAAACCTCAGGGACCAGCCTTAGCACAATTTAAGCCTTGATCTCAAGCCAAACTCTGAGCCATTTCAAAGGATTTTCCAGACCCTAAAAAAGTCCAAACTAAATTTACAGAAGAATTTAAAATTATTCTTTGTGCTTATGATTCAGGACTCATTGCTTTATATCAATTTGTCAATATGATAATCCTGGCTATGCTCAAAAATGGCCTCAAAAATAGATTAGAAGTAACCCATTAAAGATTTTGAAAATCCTACTAAGCATTCCTCTAAGGATGGAATAAAAAGAGCTAGTAAAATAGGACAAATACTTCTTGAGACCACACCTGAGGTTTTTCCTATAAGAATAGACTGGGCAGGCTGGGTGCGGTGGCTCACGCCTGTAATCCCAGCCCTTTTGAGAGGCCAAGGTGGGCAGATCACGAGGTCAGAAGATTGAGACCATCCTGGCTAACACGGTGAAACCCTGTCTCTACTAAAAATACAAAAAGATTAGCCGGGTATGGTGGTGGGCGCCTGTGGTCCCAGCTACTTGGGAGGCAGAGGCAGGAGAATGGCATGAACCCGGGAGGCGGAGCTTGCAGTGAGCCGTGATGGTGCTACTGTACTCCAGCCTGGGAGACAGAGTGAGACTCCGTCTCAACAACAACAACAAAGAAAAACAAACAAACAAAAAGAATAGACTGGGCAGTAATCCAGTCCTGCAAACAGGAAAAAAGGTGAATCTGCTATCAACTATCATATCTACTTAGAAAAAAACATTTAAGCTGCACTCTGGCTTTAATGGCTGAGATGATGAATTAGTCTCGTAACCCCATTTTGTTAATGGATTGCATACAGAGGTAAGTGATTTACTGAAGAATCATACATTAGAAAAGGAAGTTACTCCCTTGGTGGAGTTACAACATTTAGCCGAACATCTTCAGAGAACATTGGAAAAGGAAAGAAACCACGGGGTATGCAAATTAATGACCTTGCAATTACAATTGCAGGAGTCCTGCCCTAACTTTAAAAGACTTTTATAACTCTTTTGATAAATACACTTATGGTTATTGCAAACAGAAAGGAATTTGGAAGAATTTAAACAGCCATCTGGACCATCTGACATAGCACAAAAGGGAGACCCTCAACCTCCCACCTCTGATGATAATTGTCAATGTTGATAGAGCTCCAAGGAATCACCATGTAAGGAACTTTTGACAATTTCTTTAAATCAACAAGGAGAAACTAACTTAAATAGAGAAATGTGTACTGTGTTGGCAGTTACTGGAGTAATTCTTTATTCTTAAACCCACTATGATACACTATGATACATTTATTATTCCAACATCCTTGGAATAATAAAAATATCTTAGTGGTGGGAGTTTCCTATCAAATACAAAGAGTTTCTCTGTTGGAACCCATAACTGTCACCCTTGGCCTTATCTCTGAAAGTCATGCTTTTCTGTGTGACTGTCCCTGTGAATCTCCTAGGTAGAAACCTGCTTTCCGAACTCAAAAGTAAAATAAAATTTCCTCTGAAGAAATAACCATAGAAATTTCAGATTCATCAGACACTGAAGCATTACGTTCTCCAAGACCAAATTGATTGTCCTGAGGAGACTATTAAATTCCATAGAAATATAGATATTACAGATCTTGCTGAAATACCTGATACTCTATGGGCCTCTTCTTCAACAGATGTGAAAAAAGTTAAAAAAAATCCTGAACCTGGGGGGCGGAGCAAGATGGCCAAAGAGGAACAGCTCCAGTCTCCAACTCCCAGCATGAGCGACACAGAAGACCGGTGATTTCTGCATTTTCAACTGAGGTACTGGGGTCATCTCAATAGGGAGTGCCAGACAATCGGTGCTGGTCAGCTGCTGCAGCCCGACCAGCGAGAGCTGAAGCAGGGTGAGGCATCGCCTCACCTGGGAAGCGCAAGGGGGAAGGGCATCGCTTTTCCTAGCCAGGGGAACTGACACACACAACACCTGGAAAATCGGGTAACTCCCACCCCAATACTGCACTTTAAGCAAACAGGCACACCAGGAGAATATATCCCACACCTGGCCGGGAGGGTCCCACGCCCACGGAGCCTCCCTCATTGCTAACACAGCAGTCTGCGATCTAACCGTAAGGCAGCAGCGGGGCTGGGGGAGGGGCACCCGCCATTGCTGAGGCTTAAGTAGGTAAACAAAGCCGCTGGGAAGCTCGAACTGGGTGGAGCTCACAGCAGCTCAAGGAAACCTGCCTGTCTCTGTAGACTCCACCTCTGGGGACAGGGCACAGCTAAATAACAACAACAAAAAAAGCAGTAGCAACCTGTGCAGACGCAAACAACTCTGTCTGACAGCTTTGAAGAGAGCAGTGGATCTCCCAACACGGAGGTTGAGATCTGAGAAGGGACAGACTGCCTGCTCAAGTGGGTCCCTGACCCCTGAGTAGCCTAACTTGGAGACATCCCCCACTAGGGGCAGTCTGCCACCCCACACCTCACAGGGTGGAGTACACCCCTGAGAGGAAGCTTCCAAAGTAAGAATCAGACAGGTACACTCGCTGTTCAGCAATATTCTATCTTCTGCAACCTCTGCTGCTGATACCCAGACAAACAGGGTCTGGAGTGGACCTCAAGCAATCTCCAACAGACCTACAGCTGAGGGTCCTGACTGTTAGAAGGAAAACTATCAAACAGGAAGGACACCTATACCAAAACCCCATCAGTATGTCACCATCATCAAAGACCAGAGGCAGATAAAACCACAAAGATGGGGAAAAAGCAGGGCAGAAAAGCTGGAAATTCAAAAAATAAGAGCGCATCTCCCCCTGCAAAGGAGCGCAGCCCATCACCAGCAACGGATCAAAGCTGGTCAGAGAATGACTTTGACGAGATGAGAGAAGAAGGCTTCAGTCCATCAAAATTCTCAGAGCTAAAGGAGGAATTAGGTACCCAGCGCAAAGAAACTAAAAATCTTGAAAAAAGAGTGGAAGAATTGACAGCTAGACTAATTAATGCAGAGAAGGTCATAAACGAAATGACAGAGATGAAAACCATGACACGAGAAATACATGACAAATGCACAAGCTTCAGTAACCCACTCGATCAACTGGAAGAAAGAGTATCAGCGATTGAGGATCAAATGAATGAAATGAAGCAAGAGGAGAAACCAAAAGAAAAAAGAAGAAAAAGAAATGAACAAAGCCTGCAAGAAGTATGGGATTATGTAAAAAGACCAAATCTACGTCTGATTGGGGTGCCTGAAAGTGAGGGGGAAAATGGAACCAAGTTGGAAAACACTCTTCAGGATATCATCCAGGAGAACTTCCCCAACCTAGTAGGGCAGGCCAACATTCAAATTCAGGAAATACAGAGAACGCTACAAAGATACTCCTCGAGAAGAGCAACTCCAAGACACATAATTGCCAGATTCACCAAAGTTGAAATGAAGGAAAAAATCTTAAGGGCAGCCAGAGAGAAAGGTCGGGTTACCCACAAAGGGAAGCCCATCAGACTGACAGCAGATCTCTCGGCAGAAACTCTACAAGCCAGAAGAGACTGGGGGCCAATATTCAACATTCTTAAAGAAAAGAATTTTAAACCCAGAATTTCACATCCAGCCAAACTAAGTTTCATAAGTGAAGGAGAAATAAAATCCTTTACAGATAAGCAGATGCTTAGAGATTTTGTCACCACCAGGCCTGCCTTACAAGAGACCCTGAAGGAAGCACTAAACATGGAAAGGAACAACCGGTACCAGCCATTGCAAAAACATGCCAAAATGTAAAGACCATCGAGGCTAGGAAGAAACTGCATCAACTAACGAGCAAAATAACCAGTTAATATCATAATGGCAGGATCAAGTTCACACATAACAATATTAACCTTAAATGTAAATGGACTAAATGGTCCAATTAAAAGACACAGACTGGCAAACTGGATAAAGAGTCAAGACCCATCAGTCTGCTGTATTCAGGAGACCCATCTCACATGCAGAGACATACATAGGCTCAAAATAAAGGGATGGAGGAAGATCTACCAAGCAAATGGAGAACAAAAAAAAGCTGGGGTTGCAATCCTAGTTTCTGATAAAACAGACTTTAAACCATCAAAGATCAAAAGAGACAAGGCCATTACATAGTGGTAAAGGGATCAACTCAACAGGAAGAGCTAACTATCCTAAATATATATGCACCCAATACAGGAGCACCCAGATTCATAAAGCAAGTCCTTAGAGACTTACAAAGAGACTTAGACTCCCATACAATAATAATGGGAGACTTCAACACTCCACTGTCAACATTAGACAGATCAACGAGACAGAAAGTTAACAAGGATATCCAGGAATTGAACTCATCTCTGCACCAAGCGGACCTAATAGACATCTATAGAACTCTCCACCCCAAGTCAACAGAATATACATTCTTCTCAGCACCACATCACACTTATTCCAAAATTGACCACATAATTGGAAGTAAAGCACTCCTCAGCAAATGTAAAAGAACAGAAATTATAACAAACTGTCTCTCTGACCACAGTGCAATCAAACTAGAACTCAGGACTAAGAAACTCAATCAAAACCGCTCGACTACATGGAAACTGAACAACCTGCTCCTGAATGACTACTGGGTACATAACGGAATGAAAGCAGAAATAAAGATGTTCTTTGAAACCAATGAGAACAAAGATAGAACATACCAGAATCTCTGGGACACATTTAAAGCAGTGTGTAGAGGGAAATTTATAGCACTAAATGCCCACAAGAGAAAGCAGGAAAGATCTAAAATTGACACTCTAACATCACAATTAAAAGAACTAGAGAGGCAAGAGCAAACACATTCAAAAGCTAGCAGAAGGCAAGAAATAACTAAGATCAGAGCAGAACTGAAGGAGATAGAGACACAAAAAACCCTCCAAAAAATCAATGAATCCAGGAGTTGGTTTTTTGAAAAGATCAACAAAATTGACAGACCGCTAGCAAGACTAATAAAGAAGAAAAGAGAGAAGAATCAAATAGACTCAATCAAAAATGATAAAGGGGATATCACCACCGACCCCACAGAAATACAAACTACCATCAGAGAATACTATAAACACCTCTATGCAAATCAACTAGAAAATCTAGAAGAAATGGATAATTTCCTGGACACTTACACTCTTCCAAGACTAAACCAGGAAGAAGTTGAATTCCTGAATAGACCAATAGCAGGCTCTGAAATTGAGGCAATAATTAATAGCCTACCATCCAAAAAAAGTCCAGGACCAGATGGATTCACAGCTGAATTCTACCAGAGGTACAAGGAGGAGCTGGTACCATTCCTTCTGAAACTATTCCAATCAATAGAAAAAGAGGGAATCCTCCCTAACTCATTTTATGAGGCCAACATCATCCTGATACCAAAGCCTGGCAGAGACACAACAAAAAAAGAGAATTTTAGACCAATATCCCTGATGAACATCGATACAAAAATCCTCAATAAAATACTGGCAAACCAGATTCAGCAGCACATCAAAAAGATTATCCCCCATGATCAAGTGGGCTTCATCCCTGGGATGCAAGGCTGGTTCAACATTCGCAAATCAATCAACGTAATCCAGTGTATAAACAGAACCAAAGACAAGAACCACATGATTATCTCAATAGATGCAGAAAAGGCTTTTGACAAAATTGAACAGCCCTTCATGCTAAAAACGCTCAATAAATTCGGTATTGATGGAACGTACCTCAAAATAGTAAGAGCTATTTATGACAAACCCACAGCCAATATCATACTGAATGGGCAAAAACTGGAAAAATTCCCTTTGAAAACTGGCACAAGACAGGGATGCCCTCTCTCACCACTCCTATTCAACACAGTGTTGGAAGTTCTGGCTAGGGCAATCAGGCAAGAGAAAGAAATCAAGGGTATCCAGTTAGGAAAAGAAGAAGTCAAATTGTCCCTGTTTGCAGATGACATGATTGTATATTTAGAAAACCCCATTGTCTCAGCCCAAAATCTCCTTAAGCTGATAAGCAACTTCAGCAAAGTCTTAGGATACAAAATTAATGTGCAAAAATCACAAGCATTCTTATACACCAGTAACAGACAAACAGAGAGCCAAATCAGGAATGAACTTCCATTCACAATTGCTTCAAAGAGAATAAAATATCTAGGAATCCAACTTACAAGGGATGTAAAGGACCTCTTCAAGGAGAACTACAAACCACTGCTCAGTGAAATAAAAGAGGACACAAACAAATGGAAGAACATACCATGCTCATGGATAGGAAGAATCAATATCATGAAAATGGCCACACTGCCCAAGGTTATTTATAGATTCAATGCCATCCCCATCAAGCTACCAATGAGTTTCTTCACAGAATTGGAAAAAACTGCTTTAAAGTTCATATGGAACCAAAAAAGAGCCCGCATTGCCAAGACAATCCTAAATCAAAAGGACAAAGCCGGAGGCGTCACGCTACCTGACTTCAAACTATACTACAAGGCTACAGTAACCAAAACAGCATGGTACTGGTACCAAAACAGAGATATAGACCAATGGAACAGAACAGAGTCCTCAGAAATAATACCACACATCTACAGCCATCTGATCTTTGACAAACCTGAGAGAAACAAGAAATGGCGAAAGGATTCCCTATTTAATAAATGGTGCTGGGAAAATTGGCTAGCCATAAGTAGAAAGCTGAAACTGGATCCTTTCCTTACTCCTTATACGAAGATTAATTCAAGATGGATTAGAGACTTAAATTTTAGACCTAATACCATAAAAACCCTAGAAGAAAACCTAGGTAGTACCATTCAGGACACAGGCATGGGCAAGGACTTCATGTCTAAAACACCAAAGGCAACGGCAGCAAAAGCCAAAATCGACAAATGGGATATGATTAAACTAAAGAGCTTCTGCACAGCAAAAGAAACTACCATCAGAGTGAACAGGCAACCTACAGAATGGGAGAAAATTTTTGCAATCTACTCATCTGACAAAGGGCTAATATCCAGAATCTACAAAGAACTCAAACAAATACACAAGAAAAAAACAAACAACCCCATCAAAAAGTGGGCAAAGGATATGAACAGACATTTCTCAAAAGAAGACATTCATACAGCCAACAGACACATGAAAAAATGCTCATCATCACTTGCCATCAGAGAAATGCAAATCAAAACCACAATGAGATACCATCTCACACCAGTTAGAATGGCAATCATTAAAAAGTCAGGAAACAACAGGTGTTGGAGAGGATGTGGAGAAATAGGAACACTTTTACACTGTTGGTGGGATTGTAAACTAGTTCAACCATTATGGAAAACAGTATGGCAATTCCTCAAGGATCTAGAACTAGATGTACCATATGACCCAGCCATCCCACTACTGGGTATATACCCAAAGGATTATAAATCATGCTGCTATAAAGACACATGCACATGTATGTTTATTGTGGCACTATTCACAATAGCAAAGACTTGGAATCCACCCAAATGTCCATCTGTGACAGAGTGGATTAAGAAAATGTGGCACATATACACCATGGAATACTATGCAGCCATAAAAAAAGGATGAGTTTGCGTCCCTTGTAGGGACATGGATGCAGTTGGAAACCATCATTCTTAGCAAACTATCACAAGAACAGAAAACCAAATACCACGTGTTCTCACTCCTAGGTGGGAACTGAACAATGAGATCACTTGGACTCGGGAAGGGGAACATCACACACCGGGGCCTATCACGGGGAGGGGGGAGGGGGGCGGGATTGCATTGGGAGTTATACCTGATATAAATGATGAATTGATGGGTGCTGACGAGTTGATGGGTGCAGCACACCAACATGGCACAAGTATACATATGTAACAAACCTGCACGCTATGCACATGTACCCTAGAACTTAAAGTATATAAAAAAAAAAAAAAAAATCCTGAACCTATTACAATTCACATTGATGCTTCAAAACTGTCTCCTAAATTGTCTTGGTACTCCTTAATACCTGAAGTCATACAAGGACTCGGTCTTAGAAGATTCAATGAATCAAAGGCTTATTTCTTGTTTTTCTCGAAATACTGTTATCTATGGAGACTAAACAACTCCATCTTTGATGCTAATCCACCATGTTGACTTCTGATTAACGCCAGTTCCAGGAAGGCCTGCAAGATTTCCAGTTTATCTATTGTTTCTTGTATAAAAGCAGGTACTTACTGTAAATCCTGCCCTTAGGTCAAATAACCTTGATGTTACTGCACTTCAGTTGTCTTACAACATTCCCTCTGAATCACCTCTCCACTATGGTATATAACCCCTGAGCCTAGGGGGTAATGGCATGGGATCCACCATCTTGTCTTGCTGCCACCTGAGACATAGACATTAATTTGTTTGTAAGTCCCTATTAAATGTTTCTTTCTGAAAAACTAGATATGTCAGCCTCTTTCTTTGGTCTCTCACCTTCCTTGAATTTTAGGGGTACGTGTGCATAAGCCTACCCACTGTGAAACACTAGCCTACCTATGGGCAGAACCCATGAAGAGGAACAGACAGCTATACAAGATCTTACAGCTGTAAGTAAAATTATTCCAAGTTTTCTTTTAGTGCCTAACCTAACCACCCAATTGAGAAATATATCAACTGAATCCAAATGGTTCATAGTAGTGAATTTATGCCCTGCTTTCTTTAGCATTCCTGTAGACAAAGGGAGCCAATAATTATGTGTCTTTACTTAGAAAATTTAGCAATAGACTTTGACAGTAATGCCTCAGAGATTTACTAAGGTTCCCTCATACTCTTCTCAGGTTTTACATCAGGATTTTAAAACCTTACTATTTCCCAGAAATTCTACCATTACTCAATATGTAGATGATTTGCTTTTTTGCTTTGTATCCAAAGAGGACTCAGAAATTGATTTGATATATTACTGTAACAATTGGCTTGCAAGACCACAATGCTTCCTGAATAAATTTTATTTCTCATAAGATTTAATGCACTATTTCTTGTGAGAATTGATATTTATTCACAAAACGATTTTTATGTCTCTAGAAATAATAAATACTATTCCAAGTTATTCTAAACTGGTGACTAAAAGACAATTCAGAGGATTCTTCAGACTTGCAGGATATTGCAGGTCCTGAGTGACTAACCGTTTTATGAGATTATGCTCTGTCTCCCTCAGACTTACATATTCTTCACTGTAACTTGCTGAAATCTGGTTAACCCTCTTACTTTGCCAAATGAAGGAGAGGCTCACAATTGAGTCAAAGAGGTTTCCCAAAATTTGACTCTTAGCCTAGATTTACAAGAAACACCATTGGTACTTGATTTACAAGAAACAGAATTGATACTCAATGTTGACAGCTCCTTTACCAAAAATTCTAAAAGAAAATACCAAGCTGACTATGCCATCAGAACTCTGTATGAATTTTTAGAAAGAAGACTACTTCCTCAGTTTAATTCAGCCGAACTGGCAAGATTATTTGCCCTCACTTGAGTCTGTGAATTAGCCAAAGACAAGACTGTAAATATCTATGCTGATAGCAGAACGCTTTTAGCATTATCCACAATTTTGGTATGTTATGAAAACCCGAGAGGTTTATGATAGCACGCCTATGAAAAGTGAACGTGAAGTTGCCAATCTTTCTGTATTACTTACTGCTACCTTCACAAGTTGCTATCAGAGCTGAAGCTCATATCCACAAATCTGACTCTGAATATCAAGGAAATACCGTGGCCAATGTTCATGCTAAACCTGCAACTCCAGAGACACCTAATGTACTAAAGCTCTGTAACTTGAGTGAGCTCCTTAAGGTTGATCCAAATCGAGTAATTTATGATGATTTGTTAATAAACAATGGTATGCTCCTGAAACAAAACAAGACTGGCATAATAACAGATGCAAATTTAATTGTAAAAAAAACAAAAAACAAAAAATAGGGACTCATGGAGGGCCTATGTGGATGCTTGGTATTTCCAGAATCTTTAAAACTTCCTTTGCTGAAAGCCTTGCATTCAGCAGATCATAATGATATTAAGATGACACAAACTATGGAAGAATGTTGATGGAGAGATTGCTCCAAGGTGGCTAGATAGGGATATAATCAATGTCCGACTTGTCAAACTCATAATCCTGGAAGGACCAATCAAGTGGCCCCAGGAACAACTCCCCAACCATCAGAACCATTTGAACATTTGTGGATGCTTCATTCAATTAACCATCTTCATGGGTTATCAATATGTGAGTATAACAATCTGTATGGTTTTTGGATGTATGGAAGATTTTCCCCATTAAAAGGCTGATGTAATTACTATTGTCAAAAAATTATTAGAAAATGTTTTTCCACTTTGGGGAATTGCAAATAAAATTTCTAGTAATAGACTCACTTTACTGTATAAAATGTAAAACAACTAAACAAGATTATTCAAACATCATGGCATTATCATTGTCCCCAGTATCTCCAATCTTCAGCAAAGGTAGAATGAACCAATGGCATTCTAAAATCAGAACTAGCAAAACTAACTGAAACCACAGGATTACATTGGTCTAAGGTGTTGCCTTTAGCTCTTATGATCTACACCTTTTAGAAAACATAAATTGACTCCTTATGAAATTGTTACTTGATTATCCATGCTTTTAATGATAGAACCCCATGTTCATCCAGTACTTGTAAACTCTGACACACCCAATATTATGAAGCATTAATTCAATATTCCAAAGTATATTTACAACAGGTAAAATAAGTCTTCAGAGACTCACTGCCTAATGATGACTTCATGCCCAACACATTGCAACTTGATGACTGGATGTTCTGAAAAAGACTTCAATGAAAAACTGCACTTGAGCCTCACTGAAAAAATAAATAAATAAAAAATCCTATCACGTTCCTGTAACCTCTCAAATAGTAGTTAAATTACAGAGCATCAAAATTTGGATCCATCTCTCTCAACTGAAAAGAGCTTCCTCAGACTATTGGACATGTCAAGCCACAGTTGACTTAAAATTAAGTATATTGAAGGAAGAGTTTTCCCCAGAAACAGATGACAAAATGAGGTGGACAGCTTCTGCCCAAGAAAATGGAACAGTACCCCATTGTATTCCCTTTTATCTTTCCAGAATTTGTCTTAACTTCCAAAATAATTATAGTAGGATGATTGTGATCCTACTACTTTGCAAACTAATACACAATGTTTAAACTCACACTTTTATTTCTGTTACGAACATATACCACACAAGCTGAACATGTACTAAGGTCTACTCTCCAACACACAGCCGCCCTCACTAATCCAAATAATTGATGCTTTTGTAGCCATCTAAATTCTGGGGAAGGCTGGATGCAGTGGTTCATGCCTGTAATTCCAACACTTTAGGAAGCCAAGGCAGGATGATCATTTGAGCCCAGGAGTTCAGGATCAGCCTGGACAATACAGCAAGACTTTTTTTTTTTTCTTTTTTAAATAGCCAGAAATGGTTGCAGACACCAGTAGTCCAGGTAGCTGAGGCAAGAGGATCATTTGAGCCTAGAAGTTTGAGGTTAGTGAGCTATGATCCCACCACTGCACTCCAGCTTGGGCAACAGAGCTAGACCCTGTCTCTGTTAAAACAAACAGACAAACAAAAACTTGGGAAGAACTGCTATTAATACTAAAACCAGCTCCTATATATGCTTGGTTGACCCATTCAGGAAAATGACTTTACAAAAAGGTTTAATGTAAGTAATTTGACTAATACTCACGGCCAGCTGGTTTGGCACTGGGAAGAAGCACTGGAAGCCATGGGATAACTTCTAGTTAGTGTAAGTGTTATTACAGGTGACTTACTTGTATGCATAGAAAGCCTTAATGGTACTAGATCTAACTTAGGTAAGGTCACAGATTCACTCTGTAATAAAATCCTTTGGTTTGATTCAGATGATGTAGACTGGACTTCTATACATAACATAAAATCATTAAAAATTGACAATGTTACATCATTAAGGAACTTATTAAAACCCATACATTGGCTCGATGGAAATTGTAGGTAAATGGAATGCCTCAAACGTACCACTATGTAAGGGAGATAACAGTTCTGAATGCTGGATAGATCAATATACAGGACATATCAAGAAAAGGAGTTAATCAAACTTAATTTATGACTGCATAGATTACTTTATCCAATTCGAAGAAGTGTTTTTTGCTCCTATCCTGGTTTAAACCACAATCATTCAAACTGACAATGTGCACACGCCAACATGCCAAAAATAATCATGATATTCATCTCACTCCTGATTTGTGAGTAGTGGGATCTCTCTTTATAGTTTATCCCAGTAATACTGGGTTTTTCATTCTGTGTGGTAATAAGACCTATACATGTTTTCCATTCAAATGATCTGGATACTGTGATTTGGGTTCTCACTCCAATTAACTAAATATGACTTCTAAATGATACTCAAATTCTTAACAGGATCATTTGTACATAGAACAACCCCCCTTCCCCGTAAGTTTCTCATGAGCCTCAAAACCTCATTATATGAAGAAGTTCTGGATCTTGTTCTTTTACTAGAGAACTCTGCCCTCAAATGGTAGTGTCTGTATTACAAAAATCACTTATCAATGTTTCTGCAACTCTTGCAAAATAACTTAATGGTACCTTAAATTCTCTTCAACTGATAAAATCTGAAATGAGCAGTTTAGGCTCAGCAGTGCAGATGCTCCCCAACCTATAATGGGGCTACATCTGGATAAGGCCATCATAAGTAAAAAAAAAAATCTTAAGTTGACAGCACATTCTAGACTTGTATTTTTAATTTACCATGGGCTTATTGGGACATAATCCCATCTTAAGTCAAGGAGACTAGTGAAAACTTATCTCTTTTGCACCATCATTAAGTTGAAAAATCATGAGTCCAACCGTGGTAAGTTGAGGACCTTCTGTACTTCAAAACAGAAAAGTTCTTGATACCCTAAATATTCAACAAGGAAGAGTTTGTGCACTTATTGGAGAAAAATGCTGTTTTTATGTCCATAAACAAGGAATCGTACACCCAGTATCTGGAGACCTAAAAGATAAAATCCAAGTATTCCACCTAATTGGGAAAGCCCAATCAGTTTATCTGTTAATGGTAAAAACTTGACTCTGGGGGACCTTGGCTTTGGGGTATTTCTCAAACTCCTGGTATTACCCTCCTATTAGTCATACTAACAATATCACCTGTGCATTGTATTCTTTCAAGAGGCTTACACGCTTGTCAGCAGCCACTACATCATTGGATGATCTCCATGAGAATTGAAGGACAGAAACTCTATGAACTCAAATCATAAGAAAATAACCTATAATTTCAGTATGCAATCTTTAGATGATCATGGGAGAAGAAAGCAATATGTGGTGATTGAGTGTAACACTTAATAGTTGGCCACACTCCCAGTTAACTGAGAGCACGACCAAAGAGGCAAAAATGTTAAAGATATACTTTTTAGAGGCCACAGTTTGATTATCCACCTAAAGCAGACATCCATAGCCACTTGTGTGAAAACTAAAACTGTCTGATTCCCCTGTAATACTAGCTGTAACCATAAACACAATTCAAGCTTTCCCAGGTCAGCATGACCTTACAATTTCCAGCCAATTAGCTATCAACAGGTAAGCTTACAGAGCACAGCGGCCTGAAGTTTCAAGTAGCCCACCATGATAGGGAATAATGTTCTTCCTCATTCACACTTTATTAACTGTGCTGTAACTGCTGTGGGCTGAGCTTCTTAATGCTTTCAGTTTGAAGTTCACCAGATCCTGGCCTGTACTTCAAACACTTTTAAATTGTTCCAACTTGATCTGGTTTTATTTTGCCAAACTGAAAAGTACAGGTTAAAGCCAGGTTTAGGCACAAGGAAGCTGGACTCAAATGATGTCACAAAGACTTTCTCCCCAGGTTGCTCAGTTCTGCTTTCCTCCATGTTGGCTTCCTTCAGTAGTAATTCAAGGCATTTATCATATCAACAGTTGCAACCCCAACAGCTTAAGCAAAAGATCCAGTCACTTTGGTGACAGGGGACTAGAACACTGATTGTTTAGTCCTGGGTTATTATGTCTATCTCTGGGTATAGAGACTGAGGGTGGAAAAGAGCTGGCCAAGGAAAAACCATGATGCAGTTACCAAGAAAAAGAGAAATCAATGCTGGCCACCCAAAGACAACACACGCCCACTAACACACACCCAAGTGCATTACCTGATCTGAGAAAAAGAGTGAGGAATTCTAATTCACCTCAAAAAAGTGTAATCTTAGGATCACTGAATTAATGAAAATCAAATATCAAATTATGAAATGTATGGCTATAACGGTTTAACTACTTTTATAGTATTGTATACAGTACTTGACATTTTACTTTATAGGGGACATTAAATATTCAAGAGAAAGCGGATGAGGTTTTCCTAAAAACATCTATGTAGAAAGATTTACAAAACATAGTTGAAGAAACCAGGAAATGTTTGTCTTGGAGAAAAGAAGGCTTAGGGGATACAGGATCTCTGTCTCCAAACATTTAAAGCCCTTACTTCTGACAGAGGATGTCCTGTGTGGCTCTAGAGGGTACAATCACAGGATCAGGTGGAAGATTTAGGTTCCAGATAAGAAACCACCCTTTGACAATGAAGGCTGCCCAACAATAAGATGGGTTGACTCTTAAGTCTGGGAGGACTTCTTGTCATTAGAAATGTTCAAACAGGGTTTGGATAATCAAACTTCTGGAAGGCTATTGAAGTCTGCTGGGGATATTGCATAGTGGAACAGCATTTTACTTCAAAGTTAGGCTCTAAAGTCAGTGAGGCAAAAATCACATATGCCAAAACTGCCTTGAAAATTACCTATAAAGTATGGCATATGAATCATGGTTTTAGGACATGTGATATATATACACAAATGTATTATATATTTAATAATGTACAATATGATAAATAATGCAATTTTTTAAACACTGGCATCACAAAACCCTGTGAGAGGTTTTATAGATGTGTGGGAACTAAATAAAGCAACCACTGCAATCACTGATTAAAGTATCCTATTTCGGCCGGGCGCAGTGGCTCAAGCCTGTAATCCTAGCACTTTGGGAGGCCGAGACGGGCGGATCACGAGGTCAGGAGATCGAGACCATCCTGGCTAACACAGTGAAACCCCATCTCTACTAAAAATACAAAAAACTAGCCGGGCGAGGTGGTGGGCGCCTGTAGTCCGAGCTGCTCGGGAGGCTGAGGCAGGAGAATGGCGGGAAGCCGGGAGGCGGAGCTTGCAGTGAGCTGAGATCCAGCCACTGCACTCCAGCCTGGGCGACAGAGCGAGACTCCGTCTCAAAAAAAAAGAAATAAAGTATCCTATTTGACGTTCACTTTGGGGCACACACTGATGGGGTATACAGTAGGTGCATTGCTGTAAACACCTCACTCTTTGCTCTAACAAACAAGCATATTTAGTTGAATCATCCTATTGTATAATAAAGAATTTGACTAGCTTTTGTCCCTGGTTCCTGGAAGGGAGACTAAATCCTTAGAGTTTCCCAATTAATAGTAGTGTCTTTGTTATTCATGAATCTCTTGGATCACACCTGAGTTTATGGTAAGAGATGAGATGACTCAGGATGGGGGTTGGTCACCAGAAAAACCTACTCTCTGAGGAGAGCTTTGGGACTTTCAGCCAGCCTGACCTCCAGAAGGGTAGAGGGGCTAGAGATCAAACCAATCCACGGTCAATGATTCAATCAATCATGTCTACACAGTGAGACCCCAACAAAAACTCTGGACATTGAGCTGAGTGGGGAAACTTCCTGGTTTTGGAGCCCATCAGTGGCCCAGAGGGTGGTGCATGCTGGTTCTACAGGAATAGGACACAGAAGCTTTGCCTTCAGGACCCTCCCAGACCTTGCCCTATCATCTATTTGGCTGGCTTATATCTTTTATAAAACTGTAATTGTACATAACAGTGCTTTCCTGAGTTTTGTAAGTTGCTTTAGTGAATTATCAAAATTAAGGGTGTTGGAATCTCTGAATTTGTAGCTAGTGGTCATAAGTGTGGGTGGGCTGGGGATCCCTGAAGTCTGGCTGGCATTTGAAGTAAAAGCAGTCTTGTTGGTGACTATGCCCTTAAACCTGCAAATTCTGACACCAACTCTGGGTGACTAGCATTGAAATTGCTTGGCAGTACATCAGTTGGTGTCAGAGCATGTCTTAAAGAAATACAGAAGGTGGTTGCACAGTACCTCCAAAGAGCCTTGTCATTCTAACATTCTATTTTTTTTAAGGCAAAGAACCAAACAAAATTAATAATTTTATTCTGGCCCATATAGAAGTGATTAGGCAATTGTCTGTTTCACTATCTTGCTTTATGAAATTTGTGTTCAAAAAACACAAGAAAAATGGAATGTAGGAGTCTTTAACTCATGAAATCTTAGCTTAAAGAAGATAAGGTCTAATGATAGAACAACAGCTTGTCCACAGTGAGGCTACGCCAATCAGGAAGAGAAGGCAGAGTCCGTTTCTAAATCAGAATATGGCCTGGAAGACACCAACATTCTAATACCAAGATGAGCATTCCCACAGCCTAATGGCTTAAGGGTTGCCAAGATTTTTCTTTTCTTCTCTTTCAGAGAAATGTGAGTCAAAAATACCTACGGCTAATATTAAGGTAGGGGAAGGAGAAATCTATTTGCAAGGTCTTTTGGGGCCAGAAGGGCAATGCATTATTTTCCCAGTCCCTTTAGTCAGAGCCTAACAGCAGCAGTATTCATCTCAAACACATCTATTCAAATCCCTTATGATGACGCCAGAGATGCTGCCCTGTTCCCTTGGCACAGAAGGGCAGAGAACCAATTCCCAGAGAGCAGAATTGGGAACAAGTGTGGAAGTTACAGGGGACCTTCTCATCTGACTGTAAAGAACTTTCTGGTGGAGGAATATCATCTCAGGAGATAGAGAACAAAAACCGTGTTGCCAGCAGGGTCTAAGCTTAGGGCCACAGCCGTATCCTGGGGATGAGTGGATGAGGATGCACACAGAGAAGGAGCAAAGACACCAGATGATATCTAGATCCCTGTAGTTCTGACAGTCTAGTTCTAACCTGACTGTAGATTCAGAGAAAAACCAGGGAAAATATTCTCGCATAAGGAGTTTTCTCAGCTGTGTTCTTACCACAAATATTCTTCAACGATAAATCCCACTAGAATACCTAGTGGCACAACATTATTTAGTGCAGTTAAGGGAGATTTTAGAATTACTGCAATGCTGTTTAAATTCATTATCTAATGCTAATTAAAATGATCTGTTTTGCTGTCACCAAGGAAAATCTTGTTAGGGAAACTGATGAGGTGCAGCGAGCTCTCTGGTACTGACAGCAGATGTGTGCTTAACAACATCATACATCCTGTGCCATTGACAATTAAGACTGAGAGAGAATTCACCTGGCAGTACACCCTGCCTCGGGCAGGTTTGGGGGCCAGCCAGGCATCTAAAGAGCACTCGACTGCACAGCAGACCTGCCTGTGATCCTCTCTGCCAGTCACCTTGGGGCAGTCACCTCACCTCTTTGAGCTGGGTTAGATCAGTGGTTTTAAATCCTGATGCACTTTAGAATCACTGAGGGAATTTTTAATCCAGGTTCCCCCCCCAAACCAATTAAATAAGAATCCCTGGAGGTGGGGCCCAGACATAAGGATTTTAAAGTTCCTCAGGTGATTCCAATGTGAAGGTGGGGTCGATTACTACTGCATTTGATGGTCCCTAAGGACCATGCCCATTTCCAGATTAATTGACGGATGAAAAATCATTGGCTTACTTCAACACTCCCTTGCAGACATTGGTTATTAGGAGTCTGACTCAACTGAGTATTCCACGTGGGTATCAGCTAGGCAGTAACCGCTGTTAAACCATGGTCCATGTCTTGGTTATTTTCGTAAATGCCTAGCATATCCTAGGCGCTCAGTACTCATTTGATAAATGAATGGTTCAGAGGGCAACAATTCAATTTTCAGTTCACCCTTTCAGCTTCATTTTGGTTGGCAAAATAAGTTATAAGAGTTACAAATTTTAAATAATGTATTAAATTCATCTTTAATAACAGAACAGCACAAAATAGCAGTAGCTTCAACAAAAGTTTATTTCTCTAACACGTAAAACATTGGCTTTCAAAATATGGTCCTTGAACCAGGATGATCCAAATCACGTGGGAAGTTAGAAATGTAAACTCTTGGGCTCCAAACCAGACCTACTAAAATAGAAACTGTGGGGTGTGGCACAGAAATCTGTTTTAATAAGCCCTCCAGGTGATTTAAGAACCACTGCCATAAAAGAATTTGAGAGGTAGGCAGTGCAAGGCTAGTATACCAATTCCATGAAGTTGGGACCTGCACTCTCTGCTCACCATTCCTTCACTCCTAAGGCACAAACCTTGTCCACATGATATGATATGGCTGCTGGAGTTCCAGCCATCATATCCAAGCTCAAAGGAGAAGGATGGAGAAAAACCTAGAAAAGAGTACTCACTCTTCTTTCACATGAGTTCCTGTCTGAGAGGATTTCTTGTCCTCTTAGATCTCATTGGCACAAAAACTTTTCTGTGAAGAGAACTAGAAAATGTTATCTTTTAGCTGGGCACATGACCACCCACTAAAAATTAAGGTTCTATTACTGAGGTGCTAAGACAGTAATCTAGTTGTTTCTGCCTTAAATAATTACTCAACAGTGGTAATAAAGAAAATTAAAACTTAGTGCTAATGTGTCCAGGTATTAAATTCCTTATGACAGTATCTTATTTAACCTTCATAACTCTATGTGGAATTGTTTTTCTCATCTTGTAGAGTGAAAAAACAAAGAAAAAAAACAAACGGGTTTTTGGAGATTGGTTAATGTGCTTGATGTCACATAACGAGGAGGTGATAAAGCAGAATTTCAACCTAGGTGGTTTATCTGCAAAGCATGCATTCTTAGCTTCTAAGATATGCTACTCTGATAAAAAGTTTTGGTGGAGATGAAAAATGAGTAATAAATGACACTTTATATGTGTTCCTCATTAGCAGGAATAATATAACATTGGTTTTGGCATCATTTGATTAGGTTGAGCTTGCAAAGCAACTCCCACCCCACTCCAAATGGCTGATATGTTCTAAGACTATGTTTTCAGGTCACTTAGGACAGGTCTGCAGTGGTGTCTGCACATTAAACATTAGGGCTAACGCTAGGGAGAATCCAGGGCTCATGGGACCTGAGGCTTGTACAACTTAGGATCCCCTATTAAGAAAAAAACCATTAAATTGTGAATACACAATTAGGTAGTGGGCTTTGGAATGCCCAGCAAGTGAGCGGCAGTGATACTTAAGCCTCAATGGCTTCATGGGAAATCTACCTCCAGCCTAATGCTTCCTTTCCCAGCACTGCTTGCCTGTAGCATGGAGGACACAATGCAGATCACTGCAATCAAGCAATCACCAACTGTAGAAGAAATACTGGAGATGACATTGATCAGTGGTCTTCTAACTTTGGTTTGTTTGTTCTTAATGGCAGAAACCTGTTACAAAAAGAAATCTCACTCTGAATCTCAACACATTGAAAAGATGTAAGTGTGGCTGCTCTGGCTGGAGACCAGGTGGTAGTAGGTCAAAAGTCCCATCTGTTCTTGCCCATAGTGTAATCTCCCAATGAGTTATTCTTCCTCCTGCACAGATAAATCCAATTCACTGAGAGAGCATTATTGCAGTAAAGAAGGAGTTTAATTAATGCAAGGCCAGCCAAGAGGAAGGACTGGAGTTATTACTCAAATCAGTCTTCCTGAGAATTTGGAGGCTAGGGTTTTATAGATAATCTGACAGGCAAGGGGCTAGGGAATGGGTGCTGCTGATTGGCTGGGGATGAAATCATGTGGGAAATGGCCCTTGTGTGCTGAGTCCACCTCAGGGTGGAGGCCACATGACTGGTTGAGTCATGTTTCACGGGTCCAGGTGGGGTCAGTTAATCGCCAGGATGCAAAAATCTGAAAAACATCTCAAACGACCACTCTTAGGTTCTACAATAGTGATGTTATCTACTGGAGCACTTGGGGAAGTCACAAACCTTGTGACCTCTGGCCACATAACTGCTGAGCAGTAAGGGGTTATAGAAAGTACACCTACGTGTTAGCAGAATTCAGGCCCCTTCCATAATCCTAATCTTACGGCATTTCATTAGTTTTACACAGACAGCTTCAGTCCCTGAATAAGGAGGAGGGGGCTCGTTTTAGGGAGGGACTATTATCATCCTTGCTTTAAAGCTAAACTATAAACTAAATTCCTCCCATAGTTAGTGTGATGGTTAATAATGAGTATCAACTTGACTGAAGGATACAAAGTATTGATCCTGTGTGTGTCTGTGAGGGTGTTGTCAAAGGAGATTAACATTTGAGTCAGTGGGCTAAGAAAGGCAAACCCACCCTTAATCTGAGTGGGCACAATCTAATCAGCTGTCAGCACAGCTAGCATATAAGCAGGCAGAAAAATGTTAAAGGAGACTCTGGCCTAGCTTCCCAGACTGTATCTTTCTCCTGTGCTGGATGCTTCCTGCCCTTGAACATTGGACTCCAATTTCTTCAGTTTTGTGACTCAGACTGCCTCTCCTTGCTCCTCAGGCTGCAGATGGCCTATTGTGTGACCTTGTGATCATGTGAGTTAATATTTAATAAACTCCCCTTTATATATATACACACACACACGTATATATATACACACACATATATACATACATATATATACATATATACGTGTATATATATACGTGTGTGTATATAAAGGGGAGTTTATTAAATATCATATATATAAATATATATACACACACATATGTATGTGTGTATATACATACACTAAATTCCTCCCATGGTTAGTGTGATGGTTAATAATATCAACTTGAGTGAAGGACACAAAGTGTGTGTGTGTGTGTGTATATATATATATATATATATATCTTGAGGTGCCCTGGGGCCTCAAGGAACCTATCTGAAAAATCACCTGATATATTCTAAGCCCTTCTTCTTATGGGGGAGAGAACAAAGACCCAGGAGGACTAAATAACTCAGCCTAGGTCATCACCTGGTTGCTGGCAGGGTGGGGACCACAACTGTTATCTATCCACAGATCTTTTCACTATACCATAATAATCCTTTGATTTCTAGGCCAGCCTTCAAAAGCCTTTTATTGAGCCATCTCTTGCCTTATCCCAAATGTAGTATTTGCAGTATACGATTGAATCAAACCACAAGGTATTATCCATTTCTATGGGAAAAGTCAGAAAATGTCTCCCCAGCTGCAGCCCTAGTAGAGAAGGGGTGGGTACTCACTTAGCTTAAGTCACTAGAGGTTATTCCCCTGAACTGCTGTTCTTCTTTCTCTCCTTGTTTCACCCTGCATCACTAGCCAAGTCCCTGGCACACCCCAGGGAAGGCAAGAGGCAGAGAATGGAATCAGTGGGTAGCATCTGTATCACTGAAAGGGAAAAAGCAAGAATCCCTTGGGTCACAAGGACATAAAATTTATAAGTTGTGTATAGAGAGAAGCTACCTTCTTGTATGAAAAAAGGAAACCAACATGCAATGAAATATTACACTTAGGCACATGGCTATTTTCTTTTCCATCTTTGATTTTGATTGCTGACTGACTTAAATATGGGCTGCAAATTTAATCCTCCTCACTTGCTGGAATTTCATGTTTTTTTTTCTGACTATGCTTCTGGTCCTGGCAAAACTTTGCCTTAAGGAATCTCTCCAGAGATATTTTAACTTGATGCTCCATTTCATGGAAGTATCCATGATTTTTGCCCACCTAGGTCTTACAATCAACTTTCTCATCGGGTTGTTTGCTTTTTCTTTCACAGCTTTCCTTGATTCAAACAATTCTCAAATAAGTTGTTAGTGGGCAAAATTACTTCATTTAGGTCTTCTAATTAGAAAGGAAAAATTCTTCCATCAGTCCCATGCTTTCCTCAATTATAAAATTTCACTTAAAAACTTCAAACTGGTAAGAAGGCTTAATGTTATTCAGTAACTAAAATTATAAATCTCTAAAGCTTTCTTTAAAACAAAAGAAACCTAAAATGCAATCTGAATGTAACAGAATCATTTCCACAGAATAAGTCACATCATGACCACAGTTGACAATAAATTGTAACTGGAAACAGTTTGTTCTTCTACTTGGGAAATGGGCATCAACAGGCCAACTTTTAAAAGAAGTGAATATATCTCTTAGGTTTTGTTTTGTATTAGTCCGTTTTCACACTGCTGTAAAGACAGTACCTGAGACTAGGTGATTTATACAGGAAACAGGTTTGACTCACAGTTCTGCATGGCTCGGGAGGCCTCAGGAAACTTATAATCATGGCAGAAGGGGAAGTAGGCATGTCTTACACAGCGGCAGGAGACAGAAGAGATCAGATCTCATGAGAATTCACTCACTATCGTGAAGAACAGCATGGGGTAAACCACCCCCATGATCCGATCCCTCCTTCAACACGTGGGGACCACAGGTCCCCTACTCCACACGTGAGGATTACAATTTGAGCTGAGATGTGGGTGGGGACACAAAGCCAAACCATACCAGTTGTACAAAAAGGTAGCAAAATAACAATTACCTCCAAAGTGCAATAAAGAAACAAACGGCTACTTTGTGATGTTAGAATATTAAAAACATGGTTCTCACAAAAATATATGTCAAAGAATTATGTAACTCATTCATGAGAAAACAAGCAGGTAAAACTAGTTCAAAGGAGGATACAGTGAAGTGAGTTATACATGTACATTTTTCTGTATGTCCATTTCAAGAAAAGTAAGTCTACTGGAATAAGATTGCAGTTAGATTAACACCAGGTAATAAATAGGGCAATACTGTAATTTCTGGTGTTGTCTCTACTATTAGGCAGAAATCATTTGCAATTTACTGATATTCTACTCAGCATTATCCTCCTTCCTAGAGTCTGGGCCCTAACAGAATAGCAAATCAAACAAAATCACACCCCTCCAGAAAGTCAAAGAGCCCTGTGGTTTTGCAGACCATGCCCTAGCATGTCTTTAAATGGGACAAATATTTTTGCTTTATTTCTAGGCTTTGGATAATTTTACTTAATGGTAGTAGAGCTTTTTTGTTTTTGTCTGTTTTTTTTTTTTTTTCTTTATAATCTGTAAACTACAACCCTGTGACTTGGGAACCAAAAAAGGCAAGGAATATTTGGATCTATCTGGGGAGTCATAAACACAATGTTTTTATAAGGCATCTTCACATATGGTCTTATTTGATTCTGACCCCAGTCTCCTGAGGTGTTCAGATATCATCCCTATTTTCACAGATAAGAAAATAGAGGTTCCTAAAGATTGTGACTTGCCCACATTTCTGGTCAGAACCAGGGTCAATCTGCAAAGCCAGATCTTCTGGTAACAAACACCAAGGGCTTTCACTGTGGTGCTGCTCTCAACAACCCCTCACATTGTAGAGAAGCTTATGGTTTAAAAAACCCTTGGCAAATTGAGGGTGCACGAAGCAGGTGGTTTTGTTTCATACATGGGGAAACTGAGGACCATGATCACCTGCCTAGCAAGTGACAGAAGCCAAATCATGTCCGAGTTGCCCCAAACAAGTCAAAGGCTAGTTCCTCCACAAAACAATCACCTGGAGTTAATCCACTTTGTCCCTTGGCGCTGACCCAAATTTCATCTCTGGATGCCAAGACCACCAAACAACTTGAAGCCCCCACTTCTCTGCTGTACCTCCACCTAATAGGCCAGGTATGTGAGTTCAGTTCACCACTTTCTCCTGCCCCAAGAAACAAACTCCCTTGTTAACCTGTCCAACTCTCTGCCATCTACCTCAGCAAGCTGATAGACTTCACAGGAAGGCGTTAATGACAGGCAACAGCTAGTGGTGCTATTCCACCAGGGTTATTTGTATTTTAAAAGAAGCCCATTTTGGTTTAAGTACTTTCACCTTTTGCTTCCTAATCTATATTGGCAGAAATGATTACAAGGAGCCTGCAAACCCAACGTTAGCCCAAGCACCAGCTGCCAAGGGAATGAAGGCTCATGTTTTGACTACTTTTCAAATGTATAGTGCTGATGTTTAAAATTGTAAATAATATAAAGTGGTAATGAATTTGTGGGTATTCTTATGTGACTTCTTAGCAAATATATGTTTAAAAATGTAACTGTAACTATGTGTAGGGGCAGAAGCTGCTGAAACGTTTTACGGGAAAAAAGGAGGGGAACCTAACCCTCATAAAGACACAGCGAAGTGTGATTATATTCATTTTAAAAATGATGAAAATGAAGCAGAGCGGGTATATAATTTACAAAGATCATCCAGCTACAGAGCCAGGCTTCAAATGTGGTTCCAGGCCTGTGCTCCCAGTCACTATTTTATATTGCCTTTAATTTTACCTAATTTTCATTTTCCAAAAGGGTGTGACTTATGTGGCAGAAAACACCTCATCCTAACCCTGATCATCTGTCGGAGGGTCCAGCAATAAAGAAAACTTTTGAGGGGTGAAAAGCTACTACAGAAAAGCAAACCAGCCTTGTGGAGACTGAGAAACATTTGAGAAAGGAAAAGATGGAACTGTATTTTACCAACTGTAACACTCTGACTCTAAGACGTAACACTATTTTATCATTCAGAAAAAAAGCTGCCTATCAACAGTCATGCGAATATGTCATTGACTGTAAGTGACGTCCTGAAAGATTTGTTAAACGCAAAATAAAAATGTAGAATTGATGAAATACAGTAACACACAGGCTATAGTCTAAGTTTGAGATCCCAGAATAAGGGAGAGCATCTTTCACATTTTTCTTCCAGAAACTGACTTGATGTTAGTACATTCAACAGTGTTTTAGCCAGAGATCTGTAAGTGCTCTGGTTTCAGTCTCATGCCAGATCCTGATATGGTGCTACTCTTAGTATTAAGAGTACAGACTGTCCTGGATTTATAATAGATCAACTTACAATTTTGTTTTCTTCTGAGACAGCGTCTTGTTCTGTCACCCATGCTGAAGTGCAGGGGTGCGATCTCAGCTCACTGCAACCGCCGCCTCCCAGTTTCAAGCGATTCTCCTGCCTCAGCCTCCTGAGTAGCTGAGACTATGGGTGCTTGCCACCACGCCCAGCTCATTTTTGTATTTTTGGTAGAGATGGGGTTTCACTGTGTTCGCCAGATTGGTTCTGAACTCCTGACCTCAAATGATCCGCCCACCTTGGCCTCCCAAAGTGCTGGGATTACAGGTGTGAGCCACTGTGCCTGGCCTACTTACAACTTTTCAACTATGCAAAAATCAAAATGATGAAGCAAAGTGATACAAATTCAGAATGCTCCTCAACTTCTCATGGGACAGGTATACTGCCTTAATTAATCATGGTGGCCAAGGGAGTGTTGTGGTTCAGAGGCCAGAGTCACATGCCACTGGTCGAGGCAAATCATAATTCCACTCCAACCAAAAAGGCGACTGAAATGTAGGAGGAAGGGAACCTCCAGAAAGGTGCCAGCCAGGGTATTATTACCAAAAGCGCAGATTCCAACAGATATTTAGAACTAGACTTAGATATCGAGTAATACAATGGGGCCAAATAATTGATCTGGTAAGAACAACCGAACCCATGTCTTGTCTGTTTCTTCAAAAGGATATTCCTGCTATTACAGGTCTTTAAGATTCACAGTTTTTCTATCACTGCCTACCGCTAAATGTGATAACATCAAGTCGGTACGTGCTTACTGGTAGATATACCAGTAAGAACCTAAGTTTTAAATGCAAGAGGATTTTCATCTAAAAGGAAAGTCTGTTGTCAAGCATCTGGAAGTCATTTTAAGATATCTAAATTAGTAATTATGTTTAATTACAGTCATCAGGAGCTTAAAGTCAGATGATTCCCATGACCTTACCAGACTCCTCTCACCTTTCCCTCAAGTAGTTATCACATATCAAGCACAACTAAGAGCTAATCATTTCCTCCCAAGGTACAATTAACTCCCTAAGAACAAGAGCGTATAGACCAAAATTTCTCATTCCCACATTTTTGCAGCTCTGTCTGTCCACTTACATTCAGCCATGGGCATGAGCCCATGTTTAAAAACTGGATAAAACATTTTGATGAAAAATATTCCAAACACCGTTCTTTTACAGGGTGTTATCCGTGGTATCATCCACGGATAACATGGTATCCGTGGTACAAACATACATAGCAACCAGTGTCTGTCTGCACACTCTGGAATGCAGAGCAGCCATTTAGTTACTATTCATAAAAGACACTCAATCCAAAGAGCATACTGTATCTCTTGGTTAAGGCCATTCATTCAAAAATTCACTAACGCATTTGGGGAAGTAAGGAGCCTTGGGCACTTTGGTGGTGGGTGGTGTTTTTAGGTTTAGAAAAGATGAGGACGATCATAAACTTAGTTTCCTTAGGTTAAGCACTATCAAAAGGTAAGACAAGAGCTCAAGTCTCAAATTTTTATGTTTGTTTAGGTCATTAATTTTGGTCTAGAAATAGTTTGATTACGGGCTCCATACTAACTGCTGCTGCTTTGTGATCTTGCGTTCTCTTAATCATTATTCTAAATACATATATCTGTAAATTTGCCAGACTTAATCTTAAAAGTGATTAATCTGCTAAAACTAATATGTAACTTTTTCATATTTTCACTGAAATAGAAACAGAAGTGCCATCTCATGTTTTCAAGAGCCAGTCCTTTGAGTTTGGTCAGGTAGGAAGCCATTTCCTCTAAGAGGCCTTTATTCTGTCATGCAAATGCTTATTACACCAGACTTCAAGGGAAAATGGGGTTCTCCTTCCTTCTAACAACAGCTGATTCCTAGGAAAAGCAGGGTTTGATGCAAACTGAAAATATAATAAGCTGAATTTTCAAATAAAAGACATTCTCAGATCTGCTAAGTTCATCCATGGAAAAGAAGACCACCATGAAGCTAGGTAGGTTGTTTTCAATCTGTTTAAAGCCATTTGTGGATTTCTGTTTAAAAATGGTGCATTGTTGAGTTTATCTCTGTTCCTTCCAGAAATAGTAAGATAAGACTAGAAAAATAAAATTGTATAAACTCACAGGAACAAACTAAACAGAAGAGAAGCCACAGTGGGTGAGAGATAGCACCAAGTATCTGGAAGAACAGGAAGCAGTAGGGAAGGCAGCAGAACCATGGACGTGGAATACCTAGCGCATGGAGAGGAATGAGTCCATTCTCACCATGATAGACCAGAAAATTCCAGTAGCACATTTCCTCCTATGAGCTTAACTTACCTGAGTGGCTTTCAAACAAAATCTAGCATGGAACCTAATCCATAAGACAGCTAGGAAGGCAGCTGTGGAGCCCCTACTCCCCCAGTATTCATTAAATTCCACTTTACTGTGCCCACGACTCCCCCTGGCTCTTCTTTTCCACATCCTGCCTTCCTTTGACAAGATGAAAGTCTTCTCAAGTCCCACCTTCTCCAGGAAGCCTTCTGAGACTATGCTCACTGAAGATGTCATCTCCCCCGAATCAACTCGTTCAACTACACTTTATATATTTGGTTGGTCCCACCACATATGATTGGTAAACCTTCCACATTAATTGCCTCACACATTGACATGCTTACTACTCAATGTAACAGAGGAGACAGCTGAGATTTTTAAAAAAGACCATTTTAAAAAACAATTTATATAAATAGATTCGTATACAAAGAAGAAACACATATACAGAGCACCCCAATTACCAGTATGGTGGATCCTACCCCTTCTTTTCTGCATTGGGAAACAGAACAGAGAACAGAAAAAAATGATTCCATCTTGCTTTTAACTCTTTCCACCTATGTGCTCAGTTTTTCAAGTAGAGTTTCTATTCCTTTGCTGGTGCTTTTGTTTTTTTCCAATGTAGGAATCAAGCTTTTCAGTGCAGCTTTGACTTTGTTTGCAACTTCTAGGTCACAACTCTGAAGGAGGCTGAAGAGAGGAAAAAAATTAAATTTCATAAGAACTCCTACATCATCTCCAATACTACCTGTACCAATAGTATAAAAGACTTGGTTAACTGTGAGACAAGCCTTGTAACTATATACACATTATTTTTCATTCAAAGAATGAACGATGAGGACCAGTAGCTTATATTATAAAGCTATGGAAAAAAATGTTTTAGAATCTTGCTGGTGGAGTCACCCAAGCAAAGTCATTTGCAAGACCAACACCATTCCATACAGAGTTGGCTCTACCTTCACATTATCTTAGGACTTACTTATATCTGTCTTAAAATGATTCTATATGTATTCTACCTTCCCTTCCCCATCTCAGGATTATAAGCTCTAGAGCAGGGACCGTATTTTATTTATTTCATGATGCTACATTTATAGAGCAGACAGCCAAAAAATGCCCACCACGTGGCTGAATAAAAATGTGTGAAGAGAGGCATAGAGAGGTCAGAGTTAGCAGCCTTCTCACTGAACTCCACAGCACTAACGTTTAGTGAAAGGGCGAAGAGCTTCACTGTGGAGCTTCACTGCTTGGGTGTGAAACCTGCCTCTACCACTCAGTAACTGTACAACCAAGAGCACACTATTTAAACTCTCTTAAGACTCAGTTTCCCGAATTGTAGAATGGGATTCACAACAGAGTCCACCTTCTACCTCACAGAGTTGTTTTCTGAGGTTCAAACGGCCTTGTATCTAAAGCTCCCAGCCAGAGCCTGACACTTAGTAAGCACTCAACAAAATAACCCCAGCCTCTGCTGAAACCCTGCCCGAGTACCCTATCAAAAGTGAAGGGAGCCCTAGAGGCTGGTAACAGCAGGCCCATTTCTCTGTCAACAGGACATACAGCTCTGACTGCAGAGCACCAGGCCTGAGTTTCCTGTTCTCTTCTTTTTCAGGACCATATGTAAATACGGATCTCTGAAACACATTCTAGAAATGAGGTACTTGGTATTTTCCAAAGTCCCTGGTCCCAATAACTTCCATTATGTCAATAAAGCGGAGGATAAATGTTCAGCACCAAGCAGTATTCTACTGCTTCTGGAAGACAAGCAACAAATTCAGCTTGCCACCTATGATGCTAAAAAGTAAAGTTCCCTTGTAATGAATTTGTGACTCACTAGGTGTTTTAATTTCATGCATCTTGGCTAAACACACAGTTATATGACACATAATAGTTATTGCTTACTAAGCATATGCCACATATTAGACATAATACTAGGCATTTTATATGCATCATTCCAATCTAGTTTTCATAACAACCATAGAGTTATGATTAATCTCATTTTTTTGCCACCAAGAAAATTAAGGCCCAGGAAAGCTGAATTTTCCCAAGGCTATGCACTAAGCTGGAACCCAGGCAGCCTGTCAAGAGCCAATACTCCCAAATGTTAGAGAATTTTGCTTCTCTGAACTACTTTTCAGCCAACATACAAGGCTGATTTTCTTTTCACCTAAAATTCACAAAAACAATTTTTTGTATTATTGTTATATATAGCTCAATTTCCATTTAGAACTTCAAATATTTCCTGTGCTCCTGTTCCAATACTAAGTAGTGCTCCATAATAAACCTATAGTATCCTTCCTATGTTTGAAATCCACCTAATGGGAGTTCTGATTGATGAACATCCTTTATAAATTAATTTCATGGCATTGCTGAAATTTCCAGTTAATTGAGTGTAAAGAAAGAATGTGTCAGTAGATGTTAATACTCCAAATGCCTGGTAAAAGAATTTGTAACAAAAAAGTTCATGTATCAGCTAATGAATTCTGACCATTTGACATCAACTGGAAAATTAACTAATTTTAAGCAGAAATGAACAAAATGATCTGTAACACTTACATATTGGGAGACACTGACATACCTGAAGATATGAATGCTCCTGCGTGTGTTTGTGAGTACATGTGTACCAGATCAGGTGTATGTTGAAGAAACATTTAAAATAACACTTGCAAACAATATGAATTAGGTTGTATAGCATGTTGCAAGTGAAATATCTTGAGAAATTCAAACTAGAGTTGGTATCTGTTTTCCCAAACCTTAATAACACAGCAGGGGAAAAATCAACAGTAATTGCTTCAAAGCAACATACAAATCTTTTTTTAAATGAATGCTCTTAACAGAAGGTTTTCGTCTGCACATAGAATGTTTGGAAAATTTCAATGACTTGTGGATTGATTATAAACTCAACTAAGTTCAGAGAATAATATAAAACAGGCCACAGTTCATCACTATTTTTTTCTCATTTTAAGTCAGATATCAACAATTAGCATACAGACTTCAGTAGCAAATGCTCTTCCAATCCTTTTAGAATCTTTTAAAACAATGAAGGAAATTACATGTAGAATTAGGCATAATTTAAGAATCAACATTGTCACAGTTTTCACAGGGACATAAGTTATTCATTAAAAAAAATACAAGCTGGGCACGGTGGCTCACGCCTATAATCCCAGCACTTTGGGAGGCCAAGGTGGGCGGATCACGAGGTCAGGAGATTGAGACCATGCTGGCTAACACAGTGAAACCACATCTCTACTAAAAATACAAAAATTTAGCCAGGCATAGTGGCGGGCACCTGCAGTGCCAGCTACTTGGGAGGCTGAGGCAGGAGAATGGCATGAACCCAGGAGGCAGAGCTTGTAGTGAGCCGAGATCGCACCACTGCACTCCAGCCTAGGCGACAGTGCGAGACTCCGTCTCAAAAAAAAAAAAAAAAACTATGTTTTTGTCAAAACCATAAACATGGTGAAGCCACCTGATATCTTGTGAATGTTATAATTTGTCAAAAAGATGGTAGTTAAAAAATCCTAAGGGCCAGGCACAATGGCTCACGCCTGTAATCCCAGCACTTTGGAAGATGAAGATGGGAGGACTGCTTGAGCCTGAGTCTGAGATCAGCCCAGGCAACATGGGGAGACGCCCATCCCTACAAAAAACAAAAAAATAAAAACATAGCTGGGTGTGGTGGCATGTGCCTGTAGTCTCAGCTACACAGGAGGCTGAGGTGGGAAGAAAACTTGAGCCCAGGAGGTTGAGGCTGCAGTGAGCTGAGATTATGACATTGTACTCCAGCCTGGGTGACAGAGTGGGACGGAGTCTTAAAAAAAAAAAAAATTCTAAGGACTGACTGAAAGAGTTACATTTGCTTTCTAATATTTGGTATGCTTGTCTAGACCATGACTGACTGGAAGTAATACTAGACTACTGAGAACAAATATTAGAACTGAGAAATCAATGTGAAGGAAGTATGTCTTCTGCATGACCAGGCCCTGCTCAGAGAAGGGCACACGATATACATACCTAGAAAGAATAATGGCACCTCGATTTACACTAGCCCAGGACTTCAGGTTCTTCATACCAACATGCTCTACAAGAGTTTTTGCAAAACAACCTGTAAAATATACTGAAGCTTAGTGAACATCATATAATAAGATTTATACTCCCTAACTCCTTCTCTACTGCCCTCAAACCTGCAAATATTTTTAAATAAAAAAGCTAATAAAAGTAGCTTTCACCCAATCTTCCTTTTAACACTAAAAATTCCAATGCAGGTTTATCTAATGTATTTTCAAAAGAGCTATTTCTTTTAACTCTGATCCAAAACCTAGGCTATGTTTAGCAGTAATTACTCAAGATAAACAATGAATTATAATAAAACACTCACTGAGTTATGTCTGCATTTCTTTGTACTATTTAATGATTTAACTTTGACCTGAAAGCTATTCAGTAAATAAATGTTTCACAGTAGCACCTCATGGTTGGTTGAAATCAAGTTCTTCCTCGTGGAGAAATGCTCACTCAGAAGGTGCCATGAACATAACACAGTGTTCACGTGTTCAACAGTGGTTGATAAATGATTGTTCTAGCTTACACTTGGCATTTCTCTTTACAACGCTTACATACTCACAAACCAAAAACACCATTTGTCTCCTGTTATTCTGGTACTTCTGATTCCCAAGGTCTTGCTATTATCTTTTTCACTGTGCAATTAATGCTTGGACAAAGGAGAAATTCTGATAGCTAAGATTTAGTGTAGATGGAGGTAGGGACAACCTATCTTGACGGCAAACATCATAGGCAGGTAGCATGTACTACCTAATTCATTCAGATACCTAAATGTAAGTACTCTTTAAAAGTCAAGATGCCTATGGCTATTCAGCCTTTCACGGTACCTGCTAAAGAGGGACACAGTTCACCTAGTGAGGCAAACTGTTTTCCAAAGCTGACAACAATAGTATCTCCTGTCCTGTGTGCTCTTCTAGAATGCAGCCACTCCCCCATCTACAGGGGGAATCCGTGTCTTCTTTTGAGTCACGGGGGGCCTTTGTGATTGACTTGACCAAAACAGTATGATGAAAGTGGCATTAAATGACTGCTAAGGATAAATCATGGAAATGCCAGGCATTTACTTTGTTCTCTCAGGATGCTCACTCTTAAAAAAGCAACCACTATCTCGTGAAGGGGCCCAAGCAGCCTAGAAAGGGAAACTGAAGCTGTTGGTCCCCAGTCAACAGTCAGTACTCACTTGCCAGCCATGTGAGTGAGTTATTTCGAAAAGTGGACACTCCAGCCACAAACCAAGCAGCCTTAGATGACTGACTCTGAGCACAGAGGAGGCAAGCTCCACCAGACCCTGATCAAGTCATTGTTTTGAAAACTACTACGTTTTAAGGTGGCTATTATACAGTAAAAGAGAATCAAAACAGCCAGACATGCAGGAGGACAAACTCATTTGCTGCTATAGGAATACAACAAGACAAACACATCAGACCCAAACAGGCAGATTTTAGGGTTCTCAGCACATTTTAATTAAGAGGGAGAAAAATCACTGGACATTAAGCCAGACTACTTTTCTGGCATAAACTCAACTATACATTAACTTTTTAATAATGAAAAACATTATTCCATATGTTATTTTTTTCTTTAATATTCATCACAAGGCTTCTATTTTACAAAAAAAATTTTCAGTGAAAAATAGCCCCAGGTCCCCATTCTTAAAGGTAAAGTAAGAAGAGACAGCTCTACTGCTATACTGATTGCCTCACTAGCCATTAGAGCTGCCACTTGCCAAAGACATGAATTCACGATCTGTCACTTTTTTTTCAGTCATTGTAATGAAAAGCCCAAACTGTTTTAATTCACTAGGGGAAAAAAATCTCTCCAGTGGTTTAAATACCAGATGCAATTTGGATTTCCTAAGTGAAGGTCTGGTTGGAGATAGGACTGAGAGGGGAATGGCATGCAAATGCTAATGCTGTCCTTCTCTAGAGAGCTGAGTTTCTACAGAGCAGCTGTAAGGCTAACAAAAAAACAGAAAGTGCCAAAGACTGGCTTACTCTTTGGTCACATGTATTTCAATACCAAATAAACAGGCACTAGTCCAAAATTCTCTTACGAGGATAATCTTTCTCTGCTTATTCTTTCTTCAAACATAGAGATAAATATCATGCCTTTCTACTGAGGTAATGATACTCAACAATTGGGGCCCCTGCCCCCCTCACCATCCTCATTAGAATGGCATTTTAAGGCATTGACCAAGCCAGGTTAGAAGCCTGCAGCAGCAGAGGAAGGAAAACAGAGAGAGTGAGGGGGGGTGGAAAAAAGAAAGAAAATTAAAGAGTTCTCGGGCACAAATTTCTAGGGGAAAAAGCATTACCAGCAACCACTGAATCATTTCTTATTCACAGACATCATTTCTAAACACTCAACAAACTTCATTTGAGCCTAAATGGCCGGTATAAAGTTCAGGGATGCCAGGAATTACTGGAATTCCACATAAGATACAAGAAAAGGTCAAATTTCATAGCCTACCTTCTCTCCCATTGTCTTTCATCTTTTTATCTTGCTCTATTAACCACTTCAGAACTAGATGTCCTGCAGGATGTTCTGCAATGTGAAGCTATGAGGGGTCAAGAACAGTTAATCTTAAAAGCTGTTTTCATTCATGCAAATACATTTGAATGAATACATACAATTTATGTCACCACATACTGATAAGGACTCAGCCACTTTTAAAGTTCCACAGGCTTAAGAGGTCTTTATCTAAAACAACCATCATACTTGGGGGGACCAGAGATCTATTCTAATCCCCAGACCAAAAGACGGTTGTGTCGGATAACACAGCCACTGCACAGCACTTTAGTCTCAGCTTCATGAAATGTGCTCTGAACAGTAGCAGCACAAGGCTCATCTTAATGCTAATCATGTCTTAGACTGAAATATGCCATTCTTAGACACAAATAAACCTACAGGACAGAACACTATAGCAGAAACATCAAAACCCAGTGCTGCATGCTGTTTAAGTACACATGACTACCTAAGGGGATTATCTGATGAGCAACTCAAGAAAGCATCTCTTCAGCTCAACCTTACTCCTTTTCAAGAGTAATAGCAATCGTTCCCAGTTACTTGGGTTTCTACTTAGCAAGTAAGGGAGGCAACAGGCTCAGTCTCCTTATAGCGAAACTTTCAAGGTGCATTCATCTTTCCCATTTGTTAATATGGTCAGGAGGAGCCAGGGCTTCTCTAAGATCCATGGCCCACTTCTCTTCCCCAATCTCAGGTGTCAGAAGCACCTTGGGCATTCAATACTTGGCAACGATTTCATTCATAACCAAATACACGTCTGCAAAACATTCCCAAGTGCCAGGCTTTGACCCAGATGGTTAGAGAAAATTAAAGATGAATTGTAATTGCTGCTGTGGGAGGTTCTTTGTTGTTTATTCAACAGGCATCTCCCTCCCCAGTTTTCTTACTGACACCCCGCATCCTCCAAAAATGAAGTTTTTGTGGCCTTTGCAGCTTTCCTGCCTGGCCTTTAACAGCACATTACCTCTCCGTCCTTGCCACCAGGATGCAGTTCTGTTGCTGCCAAGCTGGCGATGGCATTCATGGCAGGCTGAACGTCTCCAGTGGCAGATCCCAGAATGTCAGACACCAACACACATGCAGACTTATCTAGCACCACTTCTTGGGCGTGTTCTTGCAGGTAGCTTAACAAAGCTGGAGAAATGGATTCTAGGAGCTCCCGTCTGCGGACCTCTGTATCTTTCTTACTGTTGAATATGTTGAATGGGGTATTAAGGTAAGATAAATCACAAAGGAAATGTGATCTTATTATCACAAAAACCTCTAAGAGCTTATCACAGACTGTATCACACTCTATTATTATTGCCTATCTTTCTGTTAAGCATGTAGACAATGAGTGATTTGAGTATGTGTTCTATCTGTTTTTAAAAATATTTCTGTCCCCCAATCTGAATAATGCCTGCCACAGAACAAGCACTCAATAAAGGGAGTCTGGCTTGTGTAATACCAAAAAAAAAAAAAAATCCAAAAACCAAACAACATACCCACAAACAACACGTTTACACTGCTGTATGGACACCATACTCTAGGGTACTCAAATATGTGGTATCGGTAGCTTTGAAAAGAAAGCAAAACAAAAGTCAAACCACACACCTGAATGCCTACTATATGCCAAGGGCTCAGAGGTATTCTTTTGGCACGACACTTTTGTTTCCTTTTCAAGATAAAAACTTTAAGAATCTGTCAAAAATACAGGCTTGAAAATGGAATTCACCTTTTCAGTAGTTTTAGAGAGAGGGTATGGATGCGTAAGTGGATTTCTGGACACATGCACTATTCAACATTAGCAGACAACCAGAGCAGAGGAATAAAGAAGTCAAGCCATTCTACTTGTCTTTACCTGTGTGCATTTCCATCTCCTTTTTGCAGAACTTCAATGATTTCTCGTACTGTATGTGCAGGATCTCTGGGGCTTAGTAAGTACAATAGGACCTTCCTTCCATATTTGTCATTTACTATGCTAGGCAACGAACT